>NW_028259143.1:12585000-12739166 GCF_977971745.1 Zootermopsis nevadensis
TGTGTTCTTGGTTATGGTACCCACACCATCCCCCAGCAAATTGACATCATCAGCATAGGCAAGTACCTGGTGCAGACCATTCAATTTTAACCCCTCCTGAATCCCTCTGGCATTCTTGATGACGTGATTTAGAGATAAATTAAGAAGAATTTTGGACAAAGCATCTCATTTAACCAAAATAATGTATCAGATCAATAACACTTACACGGTGTCCCACAAGTCCCGCAAACCGAAGTTCGTCATTACAAAAAAAAAATTAAATTGTCCTTCACTTTTTTGGCTCATCCCGTGCGTCTTTTGTCTTTAGTATCGCGAAAACGGTTAACGAGCTAAAAAGTGGTTTCCCGCATCATTACGAAGCCTCACGTAATATTCCAGGTTATCTTCTTCATACGACTGCGCTCGCAAATAATTTTGAGTAATAACAACACTTCGTGCTTCTTGCATTCCTACCACACAAACACATTATTTAATAAGTAATCCTCGGGTTGAGGTACTTTTGGGACACACTGTATGTAACATGAAAGTGCTATAACTGTAAAATTGGTACATTGGTCGTATGTTTGTTTTCATTGTAATGAAGGGTTTACTGCACAAACATTACCAGCCAGAACATCCAAGTTTACTCGGGGATTTGTTTAGATTTTGTTAAATCTTATAAAAATAATAGTCTAGTAAATAACGCAAACATTACATATAATATATTTAATTTCATATATATTTACCAGAGGTATAAGAATAACTACAATTTCAAGATGTCAAAGATAAGTTAGTGTTAAAATTTGAAAATTTTCGTGGCTTATCACATTGTCGCATGTACAACAGAAATGCCCTTATTTTGCAGAATCAAAACGTGTATTTCTCTTGTGTCGGTAAAAATAGCTTCGTCATTTCACCTTCGTAATTTACCATTGACCCATTAGCAATTAATGTTATTGGGAAGCTCCTATTTGCAGGCGGTACACAATTCAAATCTCCGAATTCAAACAATCTTCTTATACACACGTCTTCATAAATCACTGACAAATTTGTTGACATGACTTCAGCTGCTCGACTGTTCAGAACCGATCCATCAAAGTGATTCTTCAGAAATTTCTGCCACTTAGCGACACATGGAAAATTCCTTTTCGATAAAAGTGTGCCTTGTCGTGTTTTTGCACTACGCCCTTCAATTTGTTAGATCATATTTAGATTTAGTAAACCATTCATTTCCCCCTCTCATATCTTTATTTCCTCCTACAATGATGTAACTACTATTTCATTGGCTTTGTTTTTTATTGAAATTTGTTCCTCTCTGAAACATTGGGGGTGTTAAATTCTTGTCTTCCCTTCGTTATTTAAATTGTTTACAAATTCTGAAGTAGGTCTTGTAATTTGTGTATTCCCCGTGTGTGCGTGTGCATGAATGCATGTAATATGTATGAATGCATGTATTATGTATGAAAGCATGTATTATGTATGTATGCATGTATTATGTATGAATGTATGTATTATGTATGTATGCATGAATTATGTATGAATGCATGTAATATGTATGTATGCGTGTATTATGTATGAATGCATGTATGATGTATTTATGCATGTATTATGTAAGTATGCATGAATTATGTATGTATGCATGTAATGTGTATGGATGCATGTATTATGTAAAAAAGCATGTATGATGTATTTATGCATGTATTATGTAAGTATGCACGAATTATATATGTATGCATGTAATGTGTATGTATGTATGAATGAATGAATGAATGAATGAATATATGTATGTATATATGCATGCATGCAGGTATGTATGCATGTATGTATGTACGTTTGTATGTATGTATTCATTTATATATGCATGTATGTATGTAATAATGTATGTAAGTATGCCTGTAATTATGGATGTAAGTATGTATGAATGTATGTATTAATGTATGTATTAATGTATGTATGCATGTATGTATGAACGTTTGTATGTATGTAATAATTTATGTACCCATGTATGTATGTATTAATCTATGTAGGCATGTGTGTATGAATGTGTATGTATGTATGTATGTATGTATAAATGAATGAATGTATGTATGTATGCATGTATGTATGTATGTATGTATTAACGTATGTAAGCATGTATGTATGTACAAAAGTTTGTATGAATGTATTAATGAATGTATGCATGTATGTATGTATGAATGTATTTATGCATGTATGTTTGATTTAATGTATGTATGCTGTCGGCTGTCCACAACTGCTTGTTCAATATATTCTATGCTCATACGTTTTTAAATATTGGTTATATGTTAAACAAATAATATTATTTTTTTAAATGTGCATAATTATTTATATTGTTTTAAAACGAATTGATTAGTTAAACATTTAACCAATAAGATTCCTTATTTTTTGGGTAATTTCTGTTCATAGAATTTGTTTAGTTTTCATTCATTAATAATATTTGTTCCTTACATTTGCCTCGTTCGTGTTTATTGAGTTCGTTTAATGCTACTTAATTTAATTAAATATCTTATTTGAATTAGCGTGATTTTTTTTCAGTTCCCGCTTTACTTTTTAAAACTATGTAATCAGGGCCACTTTATCCAGTGGGAAAATTGGGCAGCTGCCAATAGTCCTTTAATTTTATGGGGCCCCTCCGCCAGACCGACGGTACCGCGTTCTTAAACTTGCCCAAAGTTTTTCCAAATTTCTCTAGAAACTTTTTTCGGACGTGCCAGCAGTAAGTCTGATGATACTAGCATTCTTACGGCAAAATTTTATCCGATTCTGCTATTTGGAGCGGGGAGCGCTCTCAGAGTTGCACACATATTAAAAAGTTAGTTCGCTTGTTCTTTGGATTCACCTATTTGGGATGTTGAAACACAAAGGACGTTCAAAACGTTTCTTTACCCGTGAGTAATCTTGGAATTTCACACTTCAGCTTGAATGTATAAAATTTAAACCGGGATAATTTTTAGATTATTTCTTTTCACCCTTTCCTGTAAATTCAGTTTTTGTTAATATAAATACATTTTGTGAAAACCTAGATAGTTTATAGATTAAGATTTTTAAATCTCTCAGTAGCGTGAATTTGTTGTGAATCCTCCCTATTTTTAAGAAATGGGACAGTGGACCCCAAGATCATGTTTTTCCATAGCCCCACCACTGCCTTAAAGTGGCCCTGTATGGAAGGCGTGATAATTGTTCATAATGGTTCCATCTTTCGCGTTTTGTAAATGTAGTCTGAGCATGTAATAAAATATGTTTGTTCCTTGATGTGAATGAATCTGATGTCCTTACTTGTTGTATGTGTAATAACTCTCAAACTTTCTTTTCTTTTTCATCGTTTGAGTTTTACCTTTATTTTTATTTTTACGCATTTAGGAATAACTTTGTAGGATCTGTAAATCTGAAGATGGCCGTCTTCTGGGTTGTTGTGCCATGTAGTCTGGTAAAAGTTTACTGACGTTTCAGAGGTCCTTGCCCTGATGCTGGAGACAGTCAAGGACCCCTGAAACATCAATTACCTTCTACAAGACTACACAGTGCAACAACCAAGAAGACAGCCATCTTTGGACACATTTTGTGTACAAATGTTTTGTTGAATTATACAGAGTGAATGTCAAGTGTCTTCGAATTCCTTATGTTATGCAGTCCCACACAACACTTGTTTATCAGTGTTTGTTTATTACGCGTTCTTTGCGCAGAGAGCATTTTCAGTTGGTTATATCTGTCCGTCAGTCCAATCAATTCAACCCAAGAGCCACTGGATGTATCTGGATGAAAGTTGTGCCACTCCACATAATTGGGATTTTATACCTCTTCCTAAATGTAGGCTGAAAAGAACGCATGAGGATATTTTGCGTATTCCTGTACGGAGTACAATTTGCGAGCTTCTTTAACTACAGCAGGACTTCACCCCTCCCTTTATTTCTTCATTTTGTTTCCTTCGCGTTATATGTGATCATATATAATCGTTTTAATCTTGACTGTACCCCATTACAATGTTTCTACAAATTCTTTAAATATTCAAACCAGCAAGTGCCTTAGTTTAATATATTTTCAATTCAATTCATTTATATATTTTGCTCGACTGCACAACAAAAATTTGAAGGCGCTAAACATTCATTCTAACAGATACTGCACTGCACTGAATTCTAACATAAATGTAACACTTTATGTATTATTTTAAAAACTGTTAAATATAAAGCCTTAAATCTAAATAGACTTGTTTCTTTTTATGTATTTATTTTTAACTAGATAACCTCTCGTATAATATTTATAAACGTCTTCAAATAAAAATATTTGTTGTTATTTGTACATTATTATTACTCCTTTTTCTCTTTTCCACACCAATTGACACTGTATTTCAAAACTTCTGTGTTATTTATTTTTCATAGTCTTGTCATAGCCACGCAACCGCTGCTCTAATTTCGTTCATGTATCATCTGGGGGAGGGGGGCAATGGTCCAGTTCCACACAGAAATACTCTCACCCAATTGTAGCAATCACAAAATATCTTCATGTATGGTGCAATGCATGTATTAGGGTAATTGTTATTTACTGTAAAGTGTAAATAACCGGTGATTATATAAAATTCTTTAAAAAATTTTGCTAGTAAATTTGGGTAACAGCCGCTCATAATAAACTGTTAAATTATATCGTAGGATATTTGTATATCATTATATTCACTAATCTATAATAATTCTTGCTATCTTTAAGTACATCTTTATTACACGTAGGGAAACTTTGTTTCTACTGCGCGTTTGGTAACATGTCTTTCATACAATGTCTCTGTGGAACTTGAACCGCTAACTCTCCATCTTTCATATGACGAATAAATTAATATGGAGGAGTTGTGGAATTGTGCCGAGAGGGTAGAAGCGAAGAGCTCTGAAAGAAACCCGTCTTAGCGCCATTTTGTCCGCCACAAATTCCACATAGACTGACCTGGGTGTGAACACGAGCCTCCGCGGAAAGAATCCCACCTCTAGCCCTAACCACCTGAGCTGTGACGCGGCTAACGCAGGTGTTTACTTATAGAAGTCACTGTGTGATATATTTTTCGTAGTTTGATGTAGACGAACGGTCAGCTCCACGTTTGGCCGCTTTATCTAAAAACAAAAAGCCTCAATTAAACAGGAGGCTAGGAGGGTCTGGCAGCTGTTTGCGACGAAATGTCCTTCTCCGGATTTGAACCAAGTTCGACCAGATTATACCCAGTCACTACTGCCCACTCGCCGAGGTGTTGCGGCTTGTCACATTTGACGTGTTCGGTTGCTCTGGGAGAAACGCAGAGTAAACTGTCTCTTATAACTCCGTATCTCTCGCTTTGTGATAAAGAAAAACCAGATTCAAAATGGACCTCTTCACAAATGCTACTACCTATGTTATTTCTCTTTGAGATGTGGCAACCACGTGGAAAGAAATATTTTGTTACGTGTTTTTTTAAAAAAATTAAAAATTAATGTTGAGTGTGCAGCGCATAGAACGCATTACTAGGAACTTAGGATAGAAGAACAGCATATGATCATTTTATTGTAATTCGAATTACGGATCCCACTACCCTCGTAAATAAATTAAACTTAAACGAGTTTATCTGATCTAATTTCTCACAATAAAATGTACTGTGAAAACGTGAATAAATAAGAAAAATCATGTGACGTGTCTTTCATGACTCATGTTGAAAGTTTAATTATTATTATTATTATTATCATCTACTTCGATCTCCGCAGAAATTAAGTGAAAGTAGGGTTATCCAAACTGGAGTCGTCACGCATTTAAGTAATTTCGATGTAAAAAATTTCTGCCAGTTGGTATTCCTCTTAGCTTTAGTTTTCCGCTTAACATACTCGAAATAGCAATCTAACATTTTCAAAACTGTAGAGAAACGGACAGCGAGTCTGATACTGATACATTTGTCGTCAGGGAAATCACCGGCTTAGTTGCGTCTCAGGTATTAAACACATTTTTGTACACAAGCTTTTTCTCTACGATATTTTTCTTCTCTGAGATCTCCCTTTCACGCATCATTCCTTGAATTTTCTTCTACAGGTGAAATAAGACTAGTGACATTCGAGAAAATGTCGTTCAACGTAGTGAAAGATTAGATTTGAGAAGCTTACATCAGAGCAATAAGCAAATGCCGACAGGAAAGTACGCCAACTGTGTATGTAGATGAGACGTACTTAAATGGTTCTGACACTATATCGCATGAGTTTACTAACGGGAATGCAGAAGGTATTAAAGCTTCGATAACGTCTAATTATCATCCATACAGGTGAAGTTAATACAGTTAAAATTTTTAATCAAGTGCGAAGAATGATTACTTCTTGAACCATACATTTTCAATATGGTTATTAGTAGTAGCAGATATAGGTTAGTTATTTGCTTAACTGGGACCATTTTACTTAAAGGAGGCGAGAACAGACATCTTAAACTCTCTCCTAATATTTATAACAGAACTAAAACAAAATACTATCACGAAGAAGTTAATTTAGGAAATTTTATGAAGTATATAATTTATGTACATTGTCAAATACGGATCCTTGATTCATAAAAAAGTTATGGTGTTATATTTTTTTGTATATTAGGTGATTTGAGTAAAAGTTCATTCCGAACCGGCCTACAGATACAGCGACAGAACTGGACAACGCAATCCGGCACAGTGTCCAGACTGACAGGCCATCTACTGTAAATAACAACGAGTATATCATGAAAAAGTGGTCGAATTCCTGTTATATCCGTTAAGCAGATGATGCGACGAAAATAAAATTATTTAAAATACTTAAACTGAACATACCTATAGTCATGACTTTACTGTTTACAGTGTTTCGGTGTGACATAAACATGATGTTCTGCCCCTATAACATCCGGCGCCGAAATAAACATATTTCATTGGCTACTGTTAACAACTGAGCGGCTGCAAAGAACGCCACATTCAAGTGAGATGACGAAAAAATAACCTAAGACAATTCTTATTCAAAAACAACAGAGTGGTTATCACTCCTGCTTCGTATTCGGGAGGTCTCGGGTTCAAATCTCGGTCAGGAAACCTGCGACCCTGACTGATGTTTTTCATGGTTTTTCTCAGTCCCTCCAGGCAAATTCCGGGATACTACCTAAAATTAGACCACGACCGCTTCCATGCACATCCTTTTCCAATTCACTATCTTCCTCTCATTGGACGCTATATAGTCTGAGTTAATGATAAAGTGTCGTTAAATAAACTATAATAACAACAGGAGAGTGGGTGTTAATGTGTGAGCATGTAAAATAAAAAATTACATCTATAACGAGCATGTAATGGTGAGTATTTTCGAAAAATTTGTTATAGACCTCTAGTCATTTGATTTGAATTCAACACAAACCGAGGACAAAAATAAAAATGTAATGGATGAAGCAGTTCCATTATCATCGGACTCAGACTGAATAAGTAGTGGACCGCGGTAGAAACACAATCTAATGTTTTTAGCAAGAGAGTACAATACTGGTCTCAGCCTGTTCGCTTTCTCCATTTGCCCGCGTTATGCGTCTCTACTCTAGTAGGCCGGGCCTCAAGCAAGCAGAATGAGGAACTAGGGCCATAAAATTGCGATCCGCTTCTAAATCCAGACTTACATTTTATAAGTCATTCTGACATAAGTTTTTCTTGGTTATCCATAACATTTCAAACAGTTCAAATCGTACCAGAGGATGACATTTACATGTAAAATGAAAGACAGTTGTAAACCTGATTCAAATGTCTCAGGATAAATAAAGCTCAGTGGCGAACTGTTCGTGAACACTCCCTGGTAAAATCACGGCTAACCGTGGCTCCCCTATGACGAGTTTAAGATCCCGCACACTCCGTAATAGAGAATAAGCGAAACAGAATAAGAAGGAAGATGAGAAGTGGATGAAGAGAAATTGAAAATAGAATGGAAATAAGATTATAGAGTCATAACAACGATGATATTCTTAGTGATGAGAATATTATACATCGTCAGTCACTTGTCAAGTAGCTTTAGAAGCTGATATGGATCATTTTGCTTTTAGACAGGTCGTAACACCCAACTGCGACAAATATTTATCACGGAGCGAGCGGCTTAATGACCCCGTGACCACTGGCGACCTGTAGCAAAAGCCAACACACGGGACCACCGGTCCACAACCGGTTCCAAAATACATTTCCCGGAGACGAGGACGAGCGTGTTTTTAAGCTGTAGGAGAACCCGGACGGAGTTCACGGACGGGATCTCCTACAACTTCAGTACCCTGAGGATGAAGATGGTTCTCAAAACGCTGGTAGTTTCTCCATTAAACCATCTTACACGGCTGGTAGCCCGAGAAGAATTCATTCTATGACAGACGATATTCCGACTGAACGAATACAGCATTTAAAATGCGTTGGCTGTGATGTGAAATGAAAAGGACCAAGATATAACTCAGAGGGTTCAAAAACGTCTGGTCATTTGAGGCACATTTCGAAGAACACTAAAGGGTGGAGACAAAATAGACAGATAAGATTTTATTACGTTATAGTCTTCCCTGCCTTAATGCAAATTACAAGCACAGAAATAAGCAAATTTCAAACAGCAGAAATACGTTTTCTAAGGTCAATCTAAGGACGTACAAGACAAAAACGTTTCAGAAATGAACACGATAGAAATTAATTGGGAAACAGCCAGTAGCATATAAAATAATGCAATACAGAAAAAATTAAATTACACATAGAAGAAAAAATTCCCTGAACACCGGTCAAAGGGACGTCACTCTAAAGGGCGCTCCTGGAAACGATGGAAGGCAAACGAGAGACTGCAACAGACGACGTCATAATCCACAGAAGAAGAAGAAGAAGAAGAAGAAGAAGAAGTACACATACAGCAGCGCATTCAATTGTAACTCAAATGAGTACCACGCCAGACAGACAAATGAGGGAGTACAAATACATCTCGGCACTACATTTATGTAAGTTGGTGGCCTCACGCCTCGGCTGCTTTACCCCCGAGGAAACGAATCCGGTACCTACTACTGTAATCTTGATACTTTCGGGGTGTGGAAGTGGGTGAAGGAGGAAGGAGGAAATATAGCGTCTGCCTTTAACGCTTCGGACTTCCTGCATTCCTTGCAAGTATCAAGATTACAGTCGTGCACTGTAGATACGAGGCCGGGTAAACCCTAGATCTGATGTCAACGTCGCAACGAAGAGATGAAACTTGGCGTGCCATTTATTTACAAATATTCGGATAAAAGTTGCCAACACATCGCACAGAGAACACCACAGATGATAGGGCGCGGGCGAACAACATGATTACCCCACGACGCGCTGGTCATTTGTTTTAGTCAAAAATAACTTGGTACAAAGAACACGTGTAGACAGACAATCGAACGGAATTTGACTCCCTGGAAGAGATGGACCCCCACGAGTTATGAGTTTGAATCCATCACTGTCACTGGGACACACCCACGACAAACTTTCAAATTTCTCTCAGTCTGTAGTTTGACAACTAATAATCGTACGTAATCCAAGAGATGGATCAACCCACCCACTTCTGGACTAAACCCTTGTTTTAATAACAATTTTACTTACAGCTTAGCACCTTGTACCCAAGTCGCTTTCATGTAAACAAATTTAAATTTACTTCCACAGTAAATCAGATTACAAAGCGTGCCAACCCCGCCAATAAAATGCTAAGATTCAAATTTTTCACGAATATAGGGAATAAATGCGTAATTCATTAATGCATTGTTCAGTTCTAACTCAAAGCGCGTAAGTTGATGCTTCAGTGCAGATAACTGTTTACCACTCATTTCTGACTTCTACCAAAATTATACTGGCGTCGCGATTTAATGATCACCCTGGGCCCGTCTGCATATGGCGTACCTAGCCTCTGCGTTCAAATCTAAACGCCGAGCCATGGACTCGTCAGAACACACATCAGCAGACTAACTACGGAATGTCAGGTGATTCACTGCTAAGCAACGCGCCTGGCAAACACATGATTGTCGACCAATGATTGTCGACCAATGGCGTTTCGAGGCGGTCAGCTCTGACGCTAATTGGAAGGATCATAAAATTGCAAATATTCTATTCATATTACGTCTTCGGTAAAAGAATCTATAGAAATCTGATTCTCGGGGATGTAATAACGAGTGGACTTGTAGAAGTGGCCTGAAGATAAGACTGTGTACAAACTAATCACACGTCTTTACTACCCAGAAGAATATCGACATAAAACCTGTTCTCTCTGGGTTAGCCCTTCAATAAACTGGATAATTATAACTACGATTAACTCTTCCCTTATAATAATCAAATATTAAACTCACATACAACTGTTCACGCTACTTGATACTTATTCGTATTTACACTGGCAAAAATTCGCACCTTTATAGCCTAGATCCTGTCGAATTTTATAACAAAAACTACCAAGGCTTCGCTTTTTACTGTTTTTGGCCAGAGGTCAGGTTCGTGTTAACCCGGCTAACACTTTCAAAAAAAGGCCTGCCTTAATTTCATGGTTCAGTAATACGTGTTCCGTACATTGGAACAGATATAAAATGAATCATTAGCCAGCTCCAGCCAGCCAGGAGTTGTTAGCCAGATATTTGAGGCTTACACTCGTCGGGAATAGTTTATGCAGTAGCACTGAACGACGAAAGTAGACAGATTAATTTTTTGTTGCCTTTTTCATAATGTTAGCCGGGCTAACACTGCTAACACGGTTAATTTCTCCGCCCATGTAAAAATAATTTTAAAATTTTACAAAATCAACACAATACAACCAATCCGACTCAAACGTAGTCTAAACTTAGTGTTGACCTTGACTTTTTTATTTCTATTTTTTTGCCTAAATAACTGAAGCATTTGCTGTCGTGTTGCGATATGACGTTTTCGAGAACATCTTATTCTCTTATGTAAAACTGTTGTTATAACTGTCCGATCTAAATGAAATCTCAAATGGCTCCGCAAGTTTTCGTAAAATTATCCAATGCCAAATTTCATTAAAATCGGTTTTTCCATTCTCGAGCCGTTCCATGTGTGGGGACAAGTGAGAAGGGTTGAGCGATTTTAAAATTTTTACCTCGGGGCTGCGAAAGCTCCTAGAGACCTCTGGTCAAAATCGGGGGCTCGCAATTGCACGGCGATAGAAAGATAGCTAAAGAAGGCTGTGGGATGTATAGGTCTACAATCTGTGGTACATTTAACACCGCTGTCAGCACTTCAGATTTTTTGCGTCGAATGATAATATGATTCATAAATAATGAATAAAACTGAAATATAATTGTGATACGTAGAAGTTATACAGAATACTGAAAAAACGGACAACGAAAACAGAGGGTGTCATCAAAACACAAATATGAGAGATAAATACAATCAACCGTAAATTAAAATATGTTAAAAGCCTTGGAGGTACTCTAAAGCAGTGGTATTCAATCTGGGGTACGCGTAACCCAGGGGGTACGCGAAGATATCTTAGGAGGTACGTAAAATTTAAAATATATATTATTTTATGATAAACACTGAATAATCAGTAATGTAATTTATTTAATTTATTTTAGATGTAGATTATATACTATGTATAACTTGAATTATACACCAACAACTTTGGGGTACAAAGTTGAAGAGAAATTATATCTGGGGGTACGCGAACAAACAAGGTTGAATACCACTGATCTAAAGCAGTGAAGAAACAGCGTTAAGATAGAATGCAAAAGAACAAGGCGCCTTTCTGAAATAAATCAATATTGACACCAATAAAGTTTCCAGAACGGTAAAGGGCGCGTTTAAAAACTACGTGTATTCCAATACTTCAGGGTCTAGGATCAAACACGACGGACTGTCGCCTGTCAAATGTTTAAACACATGGAATTCGAGAACCATGGCAACTGTGGAAACAAAAGACGTACATATGGAATAAGTAACAGTCAGAATATTTTTCTGTTGATCGACGCGCTTTCTAAACGTAAAGTATCCGATGTTGTGTCCGCTTCAGTATCTGCAAGAAGTCCACGAAATGCCCTCCGTGTTCTGCCAGATGCGTCACAGATAGGGCGAAAAATTGTCAAACTTCGAAGGAAGTGAAAACCGGTTTCAGAGCGAGGACAGATGGGTAGTCAAAGCACACGAACATTAAATCTTTACAAGGCGCTGGGTTAACGAATAATTAACTGAGTTCATGAGTAAGTGATTCACAGTGGGTTACAGTGTCCGCGCGGTCTGGAACCGTAGGTTCGAATCCCACTCAAGGCATGGATGTTTCTGTGTTGTGCTGTCCTGTACAGACAGAGGTCTTGCGACGGGTTTAAAAATCGTCCAAGAATCCTACCAAATGTTTAAATATATTTTAAAAACCCTCTCCTATTTGTTAATGCCAAGATCCTGCAGGAATGAACAGCCAAGATATAAGTGGTAATTAAATGAGTTAATGAGTGGGATTGATTTCTATGGTAACAGAGTAAGTTAGTGAGGGAATTATGCAGAGTAGCATAATCAATTATTCCATTTGAATAGAACTTAAATTTTTATTGAATAGTTTTTTAATTTACAGAAATAAATTAGAGGCTTGTGAAATTAATATAAACCCAAGAGCGTACAGAAATTATTGAAGCGTCACTAACAATTAATCGCTAAATTTCATTGAAGCAGAGAGAATTTAACAGAAATTTTAACACCCCACGGCAGCAACAAGCTGGTGCAAACATTACAGCCAAGAGATCATGAAAATCGTCACGAACACTCCAGCGTTTTCCTACAGGTGATTAATTACGTGTCTTTCTGTATAATGAACTAAAACGGGAGAGAACTTAAGGTAGACCTAATGAGTAAATAGAGAGGGTGAGTTAGCGAATTTCCAAGCAGTTGAATTTATGGCATAAAGAGCAGATGATTTGCTGAGTGGGTTCTGTAACTTCGGATTCGTTAATGGAAAGGAATTTATTGACCTGACTGAGTAATATAAACTTTTCGAGGAAGACAAGTAGTTCGTTTACATGCCTCTAATAAACATTCACATGAACGCAATGAAGAAGGTTATTATACTTTCGAATTTATAATTATGGACACGGTCAACTTCATTGCATAATAGTGTATTTCTAGATGATTCCATAAAATGTTTCCACCAGTTTGTTAAAAACTTTTTTACATACCTGAAACACAAAAAGACACTGATATTCTCACAACATATTACTTAGCAACATGCGCCGATCGTACGATCGTATATACTTACTCATCAGATGATGTGCCGCTTCGTTTTATGTAGTAGTTGAGGAGCCCAGCTCTATAGGAAAGTGAACACCGGAGCGAATTGTTACAAGAGTTCTGCTTCCCGTCCACAGCATGACGTCACAACGCAAAGTTCTGACTCTTTGAAGCACTTTTCTGGACAAATTGATGGATTTGTCAGTCATCCCTATGCGAGTCCTGAACCTCGCCTACAGGCTGTTCAAAAACTAACTACTGGACATGAGTCGTTTGTATTCTAAACACTAACTAACTAACGAACTAGATGGCTTAGGGAACTCGAAGGTTCATCACAGAACTAACCAAAGCCCTCCACCGGTCCCTGTCCTGGGCTAGCAAAATCCGATCGCCTTCAACTCTTATCTTCCATACAATTTTACAATTTTTTGCATTAACATGGTCATTCATATAGCCTTTCAGTTTCTTTCAAGAATCTGACTTGCATGAGAGACGACAAGCTGACCGAATGGTGTATCGGGAAGGATGTGGGAGGATAGATGATATATAACTAATTCAGATGACGAAGCCCCGTTAAATATTGTATACTTTTAAGGTGATCTGCGTTAAAGTTGTCGTTTTCTGGATTGTTGCGTTGTGTGATCTTTGGATTGTACCCAAGATTTCGGAAGAGTACGCTGCCTGCTTTACCAGGGCTTAAAACATTGTTTTCCAACCTAAGACTACACGGCGCAACAACCCAGAAGATCATTATCGTTATCCCGTTAAATTAATAATTAATTAAAAACTAACGTTCCACTTTGCTCACGCAATAAGCCATGTTACCGAACTTTGTGGTCGAGTGATTCACACTTGCGAGATACAGGATTCAAATCTCGGCTCTGAGACCGGTGGTTTTCCTCAGTCCTTCCAGGAAAATATCAAAATAGTACCTTAAATTAGGCAACGACCGCTTACTTTCACATCCCTTCCAATTCACTATCATCCTATCATTCGACGCTATAGAGTCTGAGCTGCTGATAAGCGTCGTTAAATAAACCACAAATAAATAAATAACAATCCATGTTCAGTAATCACTAAGCAGAGTTAAATGTTCACGCATTCTAGACCTCAGCACTAGAAGTCAGCGTATGCTCTGACAATTCTGTTTCTGGGTAAACAGTCCCAAGTGACTAATGGACAAAGAAAACTGTGTGGGTCCCACAATTCGTGTGGACACAGTGGATGCGTAGAAAAAATCCCAGCGGGAATCGAACTTGTGTCCTAGAACCACCAAATCACGCTACAATCGAATCTGGACGTCTCCGTTTCGAACGTCAGCCAAACCTGAGTAAAGTGTCTTCGTGCAGTTCTTTTTAGTACTTACAGGCAAATTCGTAAATAGCTTCAAATAGGCCAATACTGAGTTCTGTCTAATCCTCTTCAGAACACCAAACTATCGTTCTCAACACTCACGGGCAAGCAAACTGTTTTTAACACTTTTGATTTGACAGAAACTACCGCTACGTGTCACTACTGCTACGTCTCACACAACACAAAGGATGGGTAGTCAGCGGACCTGCTGGCTAACGCGCTGTTACAGTAAACATGCACCCACCCCAAGTCCGTGCAAACAGACAGAATTTAAGTAGTATCTATAGCATTTATCATTGTTTATGTAATAAATATCAACCAATACGACGCTCAAAACGGTTACCGCTGCAAAACATAATATAACTGATATATTTTTCTTTGAAAAAACAGAACAGTAACATAAAATTATACCGGTTGGGGGACTAGGTTAAGCAGCAGTAACAGCACTTCCCATTATAAGGGTTTGTTTAGCTAGATGCAGAGCAGCACAATACACTTCGGTAAAAAAGTTTTCCTACTTACCACTGCCATAAACCTATGTACTGCTGCTCCGCTCTGGTGGACATAAGACGAGTTATAATTATGGCATGCCTGACACTGGGTCCTGAACTGAAACAAAGACAATCATAGTATGTTGCACCATCGTGCTTTTCTTGCTTGCGAGAGTTACCATGTAAACTGTGATACAGGGCTTGACCTCACTATACTTGTGCGGAATTAATACGCTAAAACAAACGTCGATCTGGTCGGAATATACATTTACTTACTCAGAGACATCTGTATGATTTTAGCAACGACGTTATTAGACGTATATTAAAATATAAATAGCACGAGTATTTTTCAAATGACTTTAAGCAAATTGTTTTTAGAGTTCTTTGTGTGTACTGACAGACAGACAAACGGGCAAATTGATTTTAGCAGACACTCCTTAAGGATGGGAACACACCGAAAAAGGGTTCATATGACCATAAATGCTATATATGTCTTTGTAGCCTGTAACAGAGCCCTATACATAATATATTTAAAATAATATAGAGTGAACAAACCAACAACTATTAACACTATAATGGACACTATTGCCATACGCGTTTCGACCTCAAGAGGTCATCATCAGTAGCATCAGGGAAATTAATACATTTAGTCAAATGGTTCGAGCAAATTTCATAATTAAAATAGAAGGTAATTGACAAGATGACTGCACTAGATGCTGTTATTCACAGGAGTAAAACTCGCACTTAGCTGTTGATTCCGTTGTACGGTGGCCGTACGGTGGCTGTACCTGTGAACTCCAATTCTGGAGTTCACAGGAACAGACGACGCAAGTACAGCTCGCCGAGACCAGCAACGGCCACCGTACAACCTTGCATATAATGGAGGTATAGGTAGACGCATTCTTAGCTCAGACACTAGATCGAGGCCGAGCGATTAGCAGCACACTCCGGCCGCTTAAGTTCAGAGGAAATAACACCAGTAGCGACTCTGGTAACAAAAAACGTAAGAGAGTCTATAGTGGCGCCTATGGTGGGAATTGGTGGCTTCTGCGTTCGGCTGAAGTCATGATTCTCGTGGTCCGTTTTGTTTTGGTGGCCTCAGACGCCGTCATCATCTGTCCATCCGAGTGTAAAATAAAATTTTGTGGCGTGATTCAAGAGTTTTGATTAAAACCTGCCGATTTACTGGCCTTTAACAATAGTTATTCATAAGTTTGACCTACAGACAAAATTTAATCTGCCTCCTTATATGATTTCTGTAAAATTCTGAAGGCCTACAATCGGGTTATAAAGTTGTGAAACAAATCATTGTTTCCAACACAAAGACCACTGCATCGTTATCAAAATGCTTAACACACAATTTTCTTTACGTAACTGTTTTATTTAATCAAGACTATTTCGCAGGTATTTCAAGAGGGTTAACAGCATCTTTGTCACCCCTGACATCTCAAGATGAACATTACGTCTGTTGTATTGTCCTTACATGAAATTTCTGTCGTAAAAAGAAAGAAAATAGAAGAAGGAGCGAAGGTCAGTGCTTTGAGAAGCAACTACTGACATTTTTGTGACGGCAGACAGAGCGGGCCCTAGGGACTTCGGCCGATGATCTGATTTCGCAGGCGACGGTCGGACTGTTGGCCGGATTCAATTCCCCCCACATCCGACCGCGTGAGCTACCTCAGCGGTGAAGCAACACAATTCGTCAGATTCTCTATAGAAGCAGAGACCGGCTGCCTTCGTCAGTGACTCCAACCAAACACTGATCATTCATTCGAGCATACGCGTTACATTTATCCCGAGTCACCTCATTCATGCGAAGAGTTAGTTCAACCGGTAATTCGTGTTTCGCTGAGTGTATTTCTGATTTATTCAAGTCTTTCCACATGTGTGACAAGACACTTTTGTACCTACAACAGTCTCTAAAATTCCAATCCACTATTCAAAACTGAGCGGTTTCTGAGGAAACCGACATAGTAAATCCAATATTAAACTTTTTTGGAAAATCCTTAAAAACCATCCCAACATCTGAAATTCAATTTTTACAATTCAATTTCAAATGAATGCATTTACATGTATTGCAACGCAGAAATACAGCTACAGTTGTGTGTGGTTTACTTATACAAAATATAAGACAAAAATATATAAATGTTTTTATTTTAAAAGTACAGCAGCGTAGACAGAAAAAAAAACCAAAATTTCACTACTCATATTCCTCTAGACCAGTGGTATTCAACCTTTTTTGTTCGCGTACCCCCAGATATAATTTCTCTTCAATTTTGTACCCCCAAAGTTGTTGGTGTATAATTCAAGTTATACGTAGTATATAATCTACATCTAAAATAAATGAAATAAATTACATTACTGATTATTCAGTGTTTGTCATAAAATAATATATGTTTTTTTTTAAATTTCACGTACCCCATAAGATGTTTTCGAGTACCTCCGGGGGTACGCGTACCCCAGGTTGAATACTACTGCTCTAGTCCAGCGATACATAAGCGTGTTTGTTTGCGAGCCAGCATTATAAAATTCTTCTGCCTGACGACCCACAGTTTTTCAATTAGGGACAAATTAAATATATTTTTTTGGAAATACGCCAGTGTTATATTTTATTTATTGTTGTGTGAAAAAAAGTGCATTTACAAATACAAAAATAAACTTAAAAATTCGTTGGTAACATTTACTTGACTAAATCATTAATAATGTAAAAAAATTATGCTTTGAATTTCGCAACGCGAACCATCAAAACGTTCTCGCGACCCAACATTTAGGAACCCCTGCCATTCACTAATAGGTTTTTGCCGCATGGTATTATCTACATATGCGTGCAGGTTTAACGTAAAATATGACAATACTAACTACAGAAAACATTTTGAAATAAAGTCTTTTTTCATAGAAACTCCAAAATAAACCTAATTTCCAAATCGGCGCTGTTTCAGCACTATTTCAGTTGATATAGGTTCATGAACTAATCACTAAATAATTACTAGAAGTACTTGCCACTAATCTGATGCATTTTATACTTACCAGGATTTAAGGGTTGTAAATTAACTCATATTATTTTTACCTGCCAGGAACAAATTTTACTGTTCAGCTCACAACGTGATCCGTCCAATCTATATAAGCTTAATATACTTTTAAAACCCATCCCTGCGCTGAACAACACTAGTTTTGTCCCCACAATACAATTTAAAATATATTCATAAAAGGGGTTTTAAATTCATCTCTCCCGTTGCATGCTGCCCGTATGAAATTTTATGAGAGGCTATGATATTGACGTCCGAGTGCTGTTAAAATTGCATATGGATATTTGATTAAATGCCAGATAGATCTGTGGAATTATTAAATAACGTTCCGATTACTTTGAAAACAATACAGATACATTGCAGAGTAAAAATTAAATACTGATTTGAGCCGGGATAGCTCAGTCAGTATAGTGACTAGCTACGAGCTGGGCGACCGGGGTTCGATTCCCGACGGGGGCAGAGGATTTTTCCTCTAGTCTCTGAGTCCAGACCGGCTCTGGGGCCCACCCAACCTCCTCTACAATGGGTACCTGGGTCTTTTCCCGGGGGTAAAGCCGGCCGGGGCGTGATGCTGACCACTCACCCCCATCTAGTGCCGAGGTCAAGGAAGAGATGAGCTATACCTCCACTCCCCCCAAACGCCTACATGGCGTATAGTGGGAAAAACTTTACTTTACTTTATAGAAATCCAGTATTATTCTACAAGTGCCACGAATCAGCCAGCCAAGAAGCTAAAATTCCCTAGCTTAGACCATTCGCATAGGTGGAATTGGTAAACAGTGCCTTGTAAATTATAACTGGGTATTTTTGTCTTGGCTGAAGGCCTTGACATGCTCAGACCATTAGGTAACTCGCCCTCCAACTAAAAGAACTTTAGGTCGATGGGTGTCTATGAGTTAAACCCAGAATGGTTGACTGAAAACCCCTACGGCTGCAGGAAGAATCATTCTGGCTTTTCGCCTCAACCACTGGGACAGGTGGGACCTCCTTCTTTCGAATTATACACTGACATTTGTATTACAACTGAGGAAAAGCATGGACACTTCAGTGAGGGTAGAAACAGTGCAATTTTTCACGGCCACTCTTTATATAACCCACCAGAACACGTAGTATCTCTTGTCGACTGCCAATTCCTTCACGGGCAAAGGGGGTCGGTCTATTCTACTCGCAGTTCCCGGTAATTGGAACAACGGAGTTTAAAACGCATCCACTCGTGACTGGAGGAAGGGTAAAAAGGCTTTTAAAGTCAAAGTTAAATTCATCTTCACAAATAAAATTGTTTGACGTTGAAAGCTTCTACAAGTAAATTAATACTACTTTCTCCGTACCGGGTAAGGGAGGTTCATTAAGGCTCGCCTGAAGCAAACCTGCTTCTTGTGACGTATGGGAGATTGACCTCAGTCCCAGGCCACGGGTAACGGCGACACCGCGCAGCCAACGATAACAGTTTAAGAACTTACGCGAAAGGTAACCATTTTAAAATATTAAAACAAGAAAAAATGCCAGAATGGTCTGGAGGCATGGGCCTTGATCACTCGGATACTGGGATCGTGGGTTCGAATCCCGCTCAAGGTATGGATGGTTGCTAGTCTGCGTCTTTCTCTGTTGTGCTGTCCTGTCCTGGCCTTGCGATGGGATGATCATTCATCCAAGGGGTCCTAGCAATGTTTAAAAAGATTAAGAAATCTCCCGTGTATGAGGCGGCAAAAGGTCCTTCAGTGACGGTAGAGTTACTGGTGATGAAAAACGACGAATAGTTAACAAACAACTGGCTCGCCTTCCGTGAATGTGTCCGTTTGTGTTCTTATACAGTGCGTTCACTGACTGTCACTTGCCGGCTTCCGGCTAGAACTGCATAACTCACCACCAATAATATAACAATATTTTATCATTTCCGGGAGCCGGGCAGCATTCAACTTTATCAGTTTCTCTCAGTAACGGATCAGCGTAAAACTCCGTAAGAAATTCATGACACCGGAAGACTAAACCAAGAACTTTTGTCTCAAATTATCGTCTGTAACGAAACGAATAAGGAGACCGTTCAGGAGCAAAAATATTGCGGGAATGCATGATCCGAAATTTTATAATATCCTGACAAGTATGGTGTACTCCATGGCAACACTACTATGCATTGACAGTAGATTTCGCCCTTTCATGAACACATTTAGTGAAATTATAAACATTGCAGACAGTTTCATGCAGACGGAATTCTGACCACACCCCACTACAGTGCTCCCTTGAGATCCCCTGGCTTCCAACACATCCTGCACACCACGGGTAATACGATCAGTAGTTCCGTAGTATGTGCCTGTCGTCGGGAACAGGCTACCTTAAAACATCTTCCACCATTCTGTTTTATTCTGTCAAATAAATACGAGTATTGAAATGACGTACCGGGTAAGGTCTAAGAAAGTCTTTCGCTGACATATTAATTTTTAATTCAGAAACAGAATTTAAAAAACTAAGAACACTGACATCAACAATAGGTAGAGATCAGTGTTGTCCAAATATCGGTCCGTGGGACACATCAGGCCCAATACGACTTGTAAATAGAACAGTGAAATTAATTGTTAATTCGTTACTAGTTACTACGTTCATTTATTTTCTTTACTACGAAGGGTCTGAAATAAAAATTCGATTCATATCTCGTTTGCTGTTTTACGTACAATTGGCACAAATGATATTGGCTTTTAAAAGCCTAATGTAAAATGTAAGTTTTTCCAGGTAGAAGTTGTGTCAAATACAAGATGCTCCATAAATTAACGCTATAATAATACGTGCAGACTTCAATAACATTCATATATAAGCATATACTGTGGTACTTTCTCATTTCTAGATTATTATTATTATTATTATTATTATTATTATTATTTAGTGTTCTGTCTGACGACAGGTCCATATGAACAGGATCCTTCCATCCTTTTCTCGGACTGGGACCTGTTCATATACGTTCTTGGCACATGATCCAGAAGTGGTTTGCCATTGCCTTCTTCTGTGTGTGAATGGAGTAATTGTTGGGATGCCACGGAGGAAAACTCCGTGTTGCCTAGACCACGGCCTTGCCCAACACAAGTTATAAATTCGGGCACCGCCGGGAATCGAACCCGAGACCCCAGGATTACAAGGCCAGCGTTCTAACCACTAGACCACCGTGGCGGTCCATTTCTAGATAAGTATTGTTAAAGATAACGAAAACTGGGTATTAGTTTCCAAAAATAGTTCCAGAAGTTGGGTCCTTGGGTTCGCAGTATGGTACTTACTGTCAGACGCAGTCTCGCATAACAGCCATTATAAGCTCTTAGTCTAAAACGTCAGTCTTTAATTCACACTACAGCAAGTGTTCGAACAGGTGACCTTCTGCGTTCCAGCGTACCTTCTTTCCCTTAACCCGATGCCTAAATCTGTGCCTCCAGTTCTGAACATGACTGTACTCCACTTCAATGACTTACAAACCAGTAACTGGCTCTTAGTCCGTTGATGCACAACATACACTGGGCCAGCGATATTTTTTTTCCCGCTTTAAAGAAGAAAAGTTAAAACTTTGAAATACTTCACAAGTCTTCTCTTGTGTGAAAATGGCTGCCTTTTGGGTTGTAACGCCGTGCGTCTTGCTAAAGTTTACCGACGTTTCAAAAGTACTTGTCTTTATAGTAAAGGTAATGAGTAGCTTGTGAAGCTGGAAGATAGTGGAAGCAGTAAGTACCTCTGAAATGTTGGTAACATTTTACCATACTACACCTAGTTACAACCCAGACCACAGCCATCTTCATTCTCGCCGCGGTGAGAACCTCAAATCCTACTTCTCTTACGTCTTCAGAGACTGGGTGCCCCTGCAAGACATCCAATAGCCTACACGCAGTACGGAGTTGTCGGAGAACTTGCCGCTCAATCACGGCGTCAGACTCGTCATACAAGAGAAAGCTGAATGCTACTGGAGGTGAGAAAACTGCATAACGCAGGGCTACATAATTTTTACTCTCTAATAATATATATTACACTAACAAGTCAGTATGGCAATTCATGATGAAATCCGTAGAAGATTAAATTCAGGCAATGCTTGCTATTATTCTGTCCAAAATGTTTTGTTCCAACTCCTAATATAATTACAAAGACTAAAGTACTCAAAAGTGTAATTTAGGCATCGAGAACACTAAATTCTTGGACTGTGTCAATCGTCTGTATTTTTAAAAAGAACACTGCCTTTCTGAAGCTGCATCTACTTCCTTCCTCAGTTTATAAAATGGGGAATGGCACTTACTCAGTTGGGTCAGACGGAGAGTTCCTCTGTTACTGGCCCCTTCATAATTGATTTATAATATTGCAAGTTGTGCTGTATGGGTATGGAACTTGGTCTCTCACTTTGAGGAAAATTGATTGAGGGCCTTTCAGAACAGTTCTTTGAGGAAAATATTTGGGCCTAAATGGGAGGGGAATGTATCACACAGAAAAGAGCACAATGAAGAGCTTCACGGCCTTTAAGATTAAGAAAAAGTTGGATCTATACTACCTCTCCCCCAAGTGCCTACATGGCGTGTAGCGAGACAACTTTACTTTACTTGCCAGTCATTACAGTAGTTACTTCTTCCTGCTTCAATTATCTTCATTGCCAGAGCACAGATCCTTGTCAGGAAGTAAAACTATTTTTAAATATGTCTGATCATGGATTGTAGTTCCATGTTCAGGATTATGACAGCTGGGTTCCCTCTGGAAGGCTGTCATGCAAATACATCATTCATTCTACAAATATTAAACATACTGTTCTGAACACATTTCTGCTGAACTACTTTGTAATTTTGAATGTAAGACTGGGAAGTGACATGGTTACTTCAAGTTGCTGCTAACCACCCCACAGGAGAAACAGCATTATAAAAATTTGATTTTTGTTCTTGTAGGGGTAATATATCCACAGACTAAAATTACTTCTTGCCTTTTCTGCAGAGTCTGGATGAGCCTGAAGCAGTGTTGATCAACACCTGGGCACAGCAAAACTAGCATATATACGAGGTGCGATCGGAAAGTTTCAAGACTGTGTCAATAGAGGGCGAACCGGATGTAGTACGAGCTTCTGCCGCTAGGGGGTGCGGCCTACATTCATAGTGAATCAGTGTGCCAGCCGGCATCATCGAATTAGCATTTGGTTCTTAGTTACGGGCGTTTTGGTAGTGCATTGCACCGACCCTCCTGCGATTTCGGAATGGCGTGTGCATCAAATTTTGCCAAAGACTCGCCAAAACGGCTACGGAAACCTATGAAATGCTAAAGCAAGCATTTAGGGTGTCCGCAATGGGTCGTACACAAACTTTTGTGTGGCATTCACGTTTTAAAAATGGCCGAACCTCTGTCGATGATGACGAGCGTTCTGGACGACCATCTTCGAGCACAACGCCCGAAAATGTTACGAAGATTCGGCAGGCCATTCACGAAGATCGACGTCGTACCATCAACGACTTGTGCGACATTGTTGCGTGAAGATGTGAGACGGAAGCGGCCGGCAAAGTGGCGCAACCACAACCGGCTGCTGCATCATGACAACGCGCCAGCGCACACCGTCCTCAAAGTTCGGCAGTTTTTGGCCTCAAACACCATGGCCGTCATCCCCACCCTCCTTAGCTCCGTGTGACTTCTTCCTCTTCCCAAAGATGAAAATTCAGCTAAAGGGAAGGAGATTTGAGACGATAGAAGAGATTCAGACAGAATCGCAGATGGTGCTTGACAGGCTGACAAAGAAAGATTTCCAGGGATGCTTCCAGGCTTGGCAGCGGCGCTGGGATCGTTGTGTTCACTCCCAGGGGAACTACTTCGAGGGTGATGGATGAATTTAATACCTGAGATAAGTGTACGGGTTTTTATAGGCACAGTCTGGAAACTTTCCGATCGCACCTCGTAGTCCTTAAAGGCATCACAATCATCGACCTGTGACGATTACTATGCAGGAATTAATTCTCAAGCCTACACAGTAATACTTAATACTTTCCTTACATGCATTTGTCATTTCCCTGACTTTTCCTACTAACTGTGAGAATCTGCCTGTATCTTTGAAGTCCATTTCATTTCATGGCCTAACCTATTGTACATATCGATCTCAAGAGCATCAAGAAACACAGTTACTACTGATATTGAATAATTTTTCACACTAGTTGTATCTCCTTAGTTGATATTTTTAATGGGTGATAAAACAGAGATCAACAACCTTTCAAAATTTGTTTCATCATAACGTCCTAGGATTGATATTTGGTAATTCATTTTACCGTATCTCAGTTTCAGTAGATGGGATAATTTTAATAATGGGTATTTAAATATAAAACTGCATCTTTCTACCGCTTTTAATGTACTGGAAGCATCAGCAACTTTTGCTGACTCTTTATTTGCTTACTGTTTCCTTGAACATATTTTTCTTCTCTCCTACATTGCGTGTACCAAGTTACTCATGTATTATGATTGACTTTTGATCTAAGTGTACTATAATGCTGTCCTTAGCCACTTTTGTAATTTCACATTACTTCATGTGCAATACCTATGTTAATGGATCGTTACTCTTCCTGCTATACAAATATGTACATCCCTTGTTATAAATTTGCCTATTCTTTGTGTAAACAGCTTTTCTTTATTTTGTGTATATTTAATTACATGTTTAATCGCAAAACTGGATGGGCATTCACTTACCTTATTGGTGGTATCACAGTCTTTATTAACAGATAACATACAAACTTTAGTGACAGTAACGAACTATAAGCAAATTTCCTTGCTTTCATTAAATTGTTACACTTTACTGGCAAATACATAAAGCACATTGAAAGCCCACCAATAATGATATATAATAATGATCCTAAACTAATAGCTAACTTTATTAATACCTACTTTCTAACGTATGTAAAAAGAATGAAGAACGGTGTTACCATAACCCTAAAAACCGAAGATGCAATGAAGTTCTTGGCTAAGGCAAATCCAAATTTATTTTCGAATATTAATCTTATTCCTACCAAGCCAAATCTGGAATCTGGGTGCTGTATATACTAACTGGAATATTTACAACCGTTTGAAATTGAATGTTTCTGTAAAACTATATACATAATGGTAAGAAGGATGCTTTTCAATGGTTTGTAGATCTGTCTGCATATCCTACAAAGATAATTTGCTGCAGTTTATGACTAAATGCCACCTGTATGTGCTATACAACTAACTTCAAATGGCTGTAATGTCTTTCAGATTTTGGAGATGCAGCACACTGCAGTGGTATGTAAAATCACATCTTTGTGTTGGATGAGAAACATGGAATGTTATCGACTACACATTTCAATGTATCTATATCAATCAAAAAACTAAAGCTTAAAGTTACCTCACTACTTGATTTGGGTCCAGAACAATATAAACATCTTCTAGGTTAATTAATGTCACGAAACATCTTTCCGTCCCCTAATATTTGAATGTGATTGGTTGCTTGCCTGACTGCTTTAAAGTTGGTTCAATTCTAGATATTGTATGGATCTATCAACACAATTAATTATTTTTAAAATCAAAACTAACAAAGTTTTAACCTAAAACTAACATAACCTAAATTTTATACCATAATAGCATGTTTCCTGTTACAGAGCAATAGTTATGTCACTATAAGTACTCACTAGAGCATTGCAGTGGACCACGTAAAGATGTGTATTTCCCTTTTCATCTCATTAAAGCGGATAAAAGTATAACAGCCTTGCAACGAATATACTATATGCCTCTTGTATGAGTATGACCATCACCTTCCTTCATTCGCCTTCTATCATTCGCATCCTGCATTCCCGTTCACTGGTTGGTTTATTCCTTTGCCAACCATAGCTTTTGAATTTTGGGTCCAAGACAACTTGTAAATATCTTAAAGAGTATGAAAGAAATATCAGAAATATTCTTGCAGTTAATGACCACGTTTACCCTTTATTGTTTTTGAGGTTTATTTACTTTTTGTAAGCCTATCAAATTTTTTCAATTGAACTAACTCGCCTAACCTACCATGAAGTTGGAATTTGACACATATTGACTTACTAGTAACACACACCATTTTAAGTTACCTCATGCAATTAGTCACCAAATTGTAAAGATTTGTACAGAATCGTTGGAAGCATCAGGAAGAACAAGACAGGCTTGATGAAATTTAGGAAGTTTTAATGTTAGGAATCCACAACTCATTACCTTGCTTATTCACAAATACCACGCACGTATTCAACAGGCACACCAACTTAAATGCAAATTAAATTAAAACACTGACTTTTCGTCATTAAAAAACAATCGTGTCATTCAGAATCGCATAAATGTTTTTTTTTATTAGAAGAGAACATGATGATGTGTTAAACAGAACGAAAGAGGAGGGCATGACAAAGAGATCTATGTACCAATACAATACATTTTGAAGGTGTTGTGATAAAGCTCCTTGCAATTTTAGCTGCTGAATAAAACAGTAATGCAACTACATGCATCAATCCCCATTTCTCAAGGTACGAGCCTCGATGGAATGGGCATGACGGATAACTGGCATTCCATTCATGAAAAGAACAGGAATTTTCAAAATAACATTCATGTCGGCTGTGCAGTCCACCTAATCTCCTACTCAGTCCTTGAGTTCCTTTCCACAGTGTATATCACCTGGAGCATGAAGCTGATCACTCACTTCCATCTACTGCTGAGATAGAGTGGAGTGTTACATTCCTTCTTCCAGACACATTCAAACCATGATTCTTATGCAAAGAGAAATTTACATTCATATTGACCTTATGCGTGGGAATGAATCACCAATGTCCAATGGGTAAAAAGAAAAATCTCATTGTCCCATCATGTACTTAAGTTTTGGACAAAACATTTTAAAATGTCTTCTTGGATAGAGTTTTGATTCTACAAATTTGTATTTAGACCTCTCATTGTACCGAAGGAAACATCACAGTACAGAATGTTATTTTAAGGTTATAGAGGGACAGAATAGTCGCAGTTTTTTAAACTCTTTGTATTAGAATACTGATTGTTTCTTCCCATTGTAAACATCTTTTGGCAATATTCAACATGATTAGGAAAACAAACAAAAGCTGCACCGTTCAACACCTAGAATGTTTGCTGCAGGTTCCACTCATGTCCCTCTGTGCATTTGACTGAAATAGGCACATGAGAATTTTGCTATTTAGCTGTCGGCACTAGTGGAGAAGAAGAACAATGATTTCAGTTTTAAAGAATATGTCCTCCACTCTTTGGCTGGAAATAGTGATTTCTCAAATGCAACTCGTAGTCTACTGCACTTGACTGGCTGAGTGGATATATTAACAGGTGGTATTTTAAAAGTCTTTAATCCACAAAGTTGCTTCATGAAAGATACCCTGACTACATAAAAGTGATTGAGGATACTTTATATGAAAGTTTGTACATAAAATGGTACTGTAAAAATATATGGAGGAAAAGGTAAGCTCTTTTACAACACGAATTAATTGGCAAGTGCATCATTCAGCACTTATATAATTCTTCTGAAATATAAAAATAGGATGTCTTCTAGATCAGTGTTTTGGGTAACATATGCAGATAATTAGAAATGGCCAAATAGTTGGTTCTTCTTAATTGTATGCATCAAACAAAATGATTGTGTTCTATTCTTAAAGCAAACTCAGAAAATTATTATAAACATAGGGTTGCAACCACCTGATTAGTGAGAATTGGAAGCATCAGTAAATCAAATGAGACAAGTAAAACAGCTTATTAGACGCACATTCATTTTTGTACTTAAGCATAGTTTAACAGCATCTTAACTTTCAAAAAGCCCCCCCCCCCAAAAAAAAAAAATCCGAAAATACTGCTTCTTCCATTGAGTGCATAAATTACCTCTGATACACCAAGAATTCCTGATAGTAGTGCAATGAAAAATTCCAGTCATATGTGCTACTGTTGTCCCAGCCACTGAATCAAATGCCAAAGGTAGTAATTCATGTGGACTCTTTCCAACAAAATTATGCCCTTCAGATTCCCCCACAGGTAGGAGTTGGTAGATGTAAAATCAGGCCACAGAGGCCACGAAGTCGATTTGGTTTATCTCATCCATCAATGTGTGTGATGAGAGTGGAAAAGCTGCTTTATGTTGCAGGTAAAATGAACAGGAGCTTAGCCTTGCGTAAACCACACAGTTTTTTATACTTTCAATGGTACAGCCAGTAGTATTCAAGGTAATTCTACTGAAACTGTATATAAGACACCCCAAGAGTTTAAACACTAACTCTTAATGTGATCACCAATTATTCCTGTCCAAATATTGCTTCTGAACTGATGCTTCATTGCTGCAGCCTCTGACAAGGCAATTGTGACCATTTGTTCATACGAGATTCATCTTGGATTGATTTTAGGAGTAGATCACAATCCTTAATTGAAATGCATGCACATATATTATCTATTGCAGGTGTCAGGCAATTAATCTGCATTTATTCTTCATATTATTGTGTCATGACACATAATTAATTTCATCGCCTGGCGTATGAAGGCATCTGGAGTATGAAAAACTTGGCATCAAGACAAACTCTTTGTTGCCAGTACGAAGACGCACTTAAGGCTCTCAAGGAAGGAACAACTGCAAAGGCCATGTTGACGTTGAAAAAGAAGCAACACAGAGTTAGAAGTCTTAGCTGTAAGAGACTGTAGACTTTTTTCGTTTAATTACGCTATAACAGCAGACACATTGCAGCATTACGACACCATTTGCAATGTCCATTCATTAATACCATTAGCATATCAGTCATAGATTTCAGTGCATTTTAGTATCTAATGACCAGAAAGTCTCCAAATAATATCGTTATATCAAGTTCCTCCATCCAGAGGGTCTGCTTCCACCATCAAGACCTTCCAGGAAATATAAAATTGTAACACTTAAGTAAAGTTAAAATTAATAGAGAGATATTTACTGTACACCAATATTAATATAAAAAATACCTGTTCACTTAAAGCATCTAAAAGGTAACCCAGAAAGTGATTTGCTGACAGAATGGTGAGTAGTTAGCAACAAAAGATCATTGGAACTACTACCCTCTTAATTACATTTCTGCCGTAAACTGTTTCAGCAAGTATTGTTTCCTTCTCGAGCATTGTTTATTGCGAGAAATGTTAACTGTGCATTCATTTTATGTACGGTGTTCTTTTGTATTAACTCGCATGTTCCTGAGTGTCAGCCTCAGTTTCCTTGCAGTTATTCAACCCATCAAGTGTCTGCCTCTGCCTTACAGCATCAGCGCTTCACTACCTATGATCGGCTCGCTTCTTGCCCCTTTTGATAATCCTTCATATCACGATATATTGGGAACAATTCCTTTTAAAGAATGATTCCCTTAACATTTAAGTTTTGTTTCCAGGTTTTCCACCCATTCCCTTTATGTTCCTGAGAAAGACAAAACACGGTGCCACCGAAAATAAAGCATGTTGCCGCAACTACAGTAATTTGCTGACAGTTCGAGTGGATTGAAAATTGCAAAGGGACTGATTCTGAATGTTTTGCGTCTCAGCCTGCGGGATGCAGCCTGTGAAGAATGGAGTTCTAACTGCGTTAGTTTTCCTACAAGTATTAGTAATGTCACATAAATCTTCATTGCTGCATAATACTGCGACAGTCAAGTGATGACATACATGCAAATATAAGAATATATTTTGGGAAAACTTAAAAATTATAAAAATGGTTAAACATGTAGCTGTTTATCAAATAATCTGTTTATATTCAAGTGTATGTTTCAATGGTAAATATCATTTATTGGAAATAATTAAAATAAATTGTTAATGTTACAAGCTGAATTCCAATAAATTGAAGTACCCAGAATATCACTCATCACATACCAAACTTCAGAAATTCGGAGAATTTCCTCTTCAGTGCGATCCATTAGGCATCAAGACTGGAGCGATATAGGAGCATGAATGTTCGACCGCACTTGGAGAACGAACAGACTCATCTAATCTGCTTTGGTCAGCGCCCTGGCCGCTGCAGTCCTCGTCCCAGTTCTCATTGCAGTCCTCACTGCAATCCTCGTTCCAGTTCTCAATGCAGTTCTTGCACCAGTCCTCACTGCAGTCCTTGTGCCTTTTCTCACTGCAGTCATCGTCCCAGTTCTCATTGCAGTCCTCGTCCCAATTCTAACTGCAGTCCTCGTCCCACTTCTCACTGCAGTCCTCGTCCCAGTTCTCAATGCAGTCCTTCTCCCAGTTCTGAATGCAGTCCTAGTCCCAGTTCTCACTGCAGTCCTCGTCCCAGTTCTCACTGCAGTCCTTGTCCCAGTTCTCACTGCAGTCCTCGTCCCAATTCTCACTGCAGTCTTCGTCCCAATTCTCACTGCAGACCTCGCCCCTTTTCTCACTGCAGTCCTCGTCCAAGTTCTCACTGCAATCCTCGTCCCAGTTCTCACTGCAATTCTCGTCCCAATTCTCACTGCAGTCCTCGCCCTTTTTCTCACTGCAGTCCTCGTCCAAGTTCTCACTGCAGTCCTCGTCCCAATTCTCACTGCAATCCTTGTCTCATTTCTCACTGCAGTCCTCGTCCCAGTTCTCACTGCAGTGCTCGTTCCATTCCTCACTGCAGTTTTCGTACCAGTTCTTACTGCAGTGCTCGTCCCAGTCCTCACTGCAATCCTCGTCCCAGTTCTCACTGCAATCCTCGTTCCATTTCTCACTGCAGTCCTCGTACCAGTTCTCACTGCAGTGCTCGTCCCAGTCCTCACTGCAGTCCTCGTACCAGTCCTCACTGCAGTCCTCGTACCATTTCTCACCGCAGTCCTCGTACCAGTTCTCACTGCAATTCTCGTCCAAGTTCTTACTGCAGTCCTCGTACCAGTTCTCACTGCAGTACTCGTACCAGTTCTCACTGCAGTCCTCGTACCAGTTCTCACTGCAGTGCTCGTCCCAGTCCTCACTGCAGTCCTCGTACCAGTCCTCACTGCAGTCCTCGTACCAGTTCTCACTGCAGTCCTCGTACCAGTTCTCACTGCAGTCCTCGTCCCAGTCCTCACTGCAGTCCTCGTCCCAATTCTCACTGCAGTCCTCGTCCCAGTTCTCACTGCAGTCCTCGTACCAGTTCTCACTGCAATCCTCGTCCCAGTTCTTACTGCAATCCTCGTTCCATTTCTCACTGCAGTCCTCGTACCAGTTCTCACTGCAGTGCTCGTCCCAGTCCTCACTGCAGTCCTCGTACCAGTCCTCACTGCAGTCCTCGTACCAGTTCTCACTGCAGTCCTCGTACCAGTTCTCACTGCAATCCTCGTCCCAGTTCTTACTGCAATCCTCGTTCCAGTTCTCACTGCAATCCTCGTCCCAGTTCTTACTGCAATCCTCGTTCCAGTTCTCACTGCAGTCCTCGTACCAGTCCTCACTGCAGTCCTCGTACCAGTTCTCACTGCAGTCCTCGTACCAGTTCTCACTGCAATCCTCGTCAAAGTTCTTACTGCAATCCTCGTTCCAGTTCTCACTGCAATCCTCGTCCCAGTTCTTACTGCAATCCTCGTCCCAGTTCTCACTGCAGTCCTCGTACCAGTTCTCACTGCAATCCTCGTCCCAATTCTCACTGCAGTCCTCGTCCCAGTTCTCACTGCAGTGCTCGTACCAGTTCTCACTGCAGTGCTCGTCCCAGTCCTCACTGCAGTCCTCGTACCAGTCCTCACTGCAGTCCTCGTACCAGTTCTCACTGCAGTCCTCGTACCAGTTCTCACTGCAATCCTCGTCCCAATTCTCACTGCAGTCCTCGTCCCAGTTCTCACTGCAGTCCTCGTCCCAGTCCTCACTGCAGTCCTCGTACCAGTCCTCACTGCAGTCCTCGTACCAGTCCTCACTGCAGTCCTCGTACCAGTCCTCACTGCAGTCCTCGTATCAGTTCTCACTGCAATCCTCGTCCCAATTCTCACTGCAGTCCTCGTCCCAATTCTCACTGCAGTCCTCGTCCCAGTTCTCACTGCAGGCTGGCGCCAAGTTCTGTTAGTGGCAGGCACGAAAGCTCTGAATCTGCTCGTTCAGGTTGACGCTTTCGGCCATGATATTTGAGACTACATGAATCAGTCCGTTCATGGTTTCGTGTGTGCTTCTCATGTCAATCACGTTTTGCTTCTCTAAGTCCTTGATATTTGTTCTCATATCCTCGATGTCTTTGTTTCGCTCACGAAGGTCCCCCAGCTCTTTCTCCACGCGAGCAAAATGAGTTAATATCATAAATAAAGTTTCTGCTAATATTTCGTCTCTACACTTTTCTTTCTTTCCATCACCAATCAGATCGTCTATCAATCTCTTAACGTTCTCCATGGTCGTTAACAAAGATCTCTTTTCTCCTCAGGCACCTGCAGTTAAAAAAGATGAATCTTATTACCTTCCAATGCTGTTATAGCATCAGTGCCCTTTTAAATTCAACGCGAAATTCGGAACGCATGAAATACAAATTTATACAACGTATGCTTATATTTGTATTACAAATATATTGCGCTTTGACCGGCCGATTATTCCGTTATTTTACTAAAAATTAATCCAGGGATAAGATATTTTGTATGTATTATTCATCCTTGTACGCACTGCCGGATAAATCGGATTAAAGAAACGTTTCCTTTGCTTTCGATTTAATTCCCAGAAACAGAATTTACGTTCCTTCAGTTAATAACACGATATCATACTTGCCAGTTGGTTCATCATCGTTTCAAACTGAAAAGCAACAAGCTACTAAGCTTCGTTGCTCCGTACTGAACTTCAAGAAGAACTTCACAGTTTTAACGACACTTCAAACCGAGTGCTAGTTCGTACACGAGTTAACGCTACATTCCGTGTTTAAGGGTTACACTGTAAGCAGCGATTGTTCGGAATTCTTAAATATTGATCGGGTCATCTTCGGATTAAAAGAGTTACGAAATTAATTCACGAGTTTTTTCGTATTGCTGTAGAAATTGAACTATTTACCATAAATGCAGACAACAATGTTTAAGAATTGCTTACCAATCCTCACGATGTCACAGAAAATTAGAAATGCAATTGCAAATAAAAATTCAATAGCCAATTACAGATACAGCACGCGAGACGAACAATCAAGATGGAAAGGTAACAACAAAGAGATTATCAAACAACACACGAGTGCATAGGACGTTAATGCACAATTAAAAATTGCTACTTAATGCATCAGAATGTTTGTAATAATAATTTAAATAACTCCAGTAAATTAGATTTTCGTAAAATGCGATTAAGGGAAGCGATCTTCCTTACAAATACATGGACGCCCCAGCAGACAACATCAGCAGTTGATGAGCGTCCAGCAAAATGTCTATTTTTAATCGAAGGGCTGCAACAAAACATAGAAGTCTCTCAGATTCCGAGCAGGAATGCGGAGACCGGCAGCTTCCAGATGGGAAGAACAGCATTTAAATCCGCGGTAAACTTTCGTAAGAGACACTGCAATAACCCTTCTCACGATTGTAAATGATAACCTGTACATGTAAGGAGCAATAATATTAAATAGGAAACCCTTGGCTCACCTTTGTGAATAGGAGGAAATCTCGATGTCCATAGGCAGCAAAAGTTGAATTACAAATTAAATATTAATCGAACAAGTGCGGGACACTGTCACAAAATTGTTAATAAATCATAAAACGTAAATCCACGAGTTATTCAGAAAGGCTTTTGCTACATAAGGCAACAAACGTATCTACAAGCACTTCATCCACAACCTCTTCGCAGCACAATTCGTTCCAGAATGACGAATGCCGATTGTTGCCTGCTATTTATACCAACACAACAAAGCAGACGTAACCTATGACGCAACAGTCACTAGAGGGAGTCCAATACGGTTCATTCAAGCGTGCATAAGAAATTAAAAATGAACCTTATCGCATGCCAGCCGAGATTGTTGCACGTGTTCGTATTTTATAAGAACACCTGCGTTTCATATTTACACAATCTTTGTAGTTACAGAAATACAAATTGGGTTACTCCAAGTTATAATTTGTAAGAAATCAAAAATTAATATTAAATATTTTCTGTGTAAAAGGAAATTAATTTAAAAGTAATGAAACGAGGCTTGAAGTAAATTTTGCAATTTAATTTGCCCTTGTTTAAAAATAATGTCGTGTTTTTTATACTTTTTTTAATTTTAAAGACGATATTTGAGAGGCCCGGGCGCTGTTGAACCCATCGCCCCTGCGACAGGGAAAATGTTTCCTTCCTTCGAATCCCGATTATTCGTTTTGACCAATAAGAGAACGCAGAAAGGTAAGAACTCGGGAAGAAGTGTCCTGAGTTCGATTTACTTCAAGGGCGGTTCCTTTGGCTCCGAAACTAAGCGAGACAGAAGAAGGGATCAGAGTTTTTTGCTTCGAAGAGGAGATTTCGAAGATAAAGGCCTCGACACTGAGTTCGAGTCCCAACAAGGATGGTTTCTGTTGACAGGAACGTAAACGCGAAAAAAGAACTACGCCAAGGCAAAATTCTTTCGTTTTGGAGAGGAAATTACGGGGTCTAAGGACACAGACACGGATACACAGCCCTCGGTTCGAGTCTCTGTTAGGTTGTTAGTTTCTGGGGTAATTTTATTGGCGTATTAAACGACGCACGTTTACTGATGAGGCCCATAAGCTACCGGGTGTTTCCAAATTAATCTGTTGATTTTGTGTGGTTATAGTAGACCTTGTATCTTTATTTATTCATAGTTTATTTAACGACGCAAGTTTTTACCCCCCAAGGCTTCCTTCACTGTTTTGAGGTATTGGCGGACATTAGCCAAGAGGGCTGAGATACACGTAGCTTGATGGGTAAATATGAGCTGCCAATACACTATACAAGGGTGCACAAAATGTGTCCAAAATTGGAATGTGCAGTTCAAAATTTTTCCACCATACACACACATGACAGCAGCACTGTGGTATTTCCTGGTGGATTCCAATGAAGTCTGTGGTCCAGACGCTGGTAAGACTCTGAAAGACTTCAGAAACATCTGATACACAGGCTCATATATATCAGAAATCAAACAGAGCTCACAAAAAGCAAATGATGAAAGTACACAAATCTGTGCACCATAACTGTCACAGAAGTGTGAAACATCAATAAACTTATCTTGTTAGGTTGATTTAAGTCCTATGCTTCTTGGTTCGTATTTAGTATTTATTGGGTGTGTGATTTATCAAGTCCTTCACAGCCTTACAAGTGCCATTTGACTTGAACAACTGGACCATTCCCTTGTACGACATTTAGAAGCACAAGCAACTTGCTTTGGTCTCTGTAGTATCAGCGTGCACATTCTATCCCTAAATATCGTTTCAAGATTAAACTTCCTAATTCTAGGCAAAACTTCACTGATTATACGGTCAAAAGACTCTGGGAGTCTAAAATGTCAAATTTCGGAAACTGTGATTAAAGTAGTCATAATGCTAATTCACTTTATTGATAGAGCTACCAAAACCGGCTGAACTTCTTTATTACCCCGAGAGATGGATCAACGAGTAAGAACCCCCCGATGTTAGCCCCGCGACAACCCACAAGTCGGAGGATCACCCCTTGTCGGCTGTAAGTGAATGCTTTTTCGAAACACTCCGTATCTGGCGGTTATAGTCGATCGTGATCCTGGTTTTGTGTGGACTACGGGGCGAAGTTATCCAAGCGATTTCCAGTTCGAATCTTGTATGACACAATCCGCACCTTGTCGAAGGCAAATTCATTAGCAGTTCCTAAGATCCATTTGCACATTCACCCTGTCCCATTCACAATCCATAACAAACTTAGCATCCGCCATTCGAAGCCGCCTGTGAGATTATTGAAAATCTGTGGCACCATAATCTAAAAAAAATCGATCCAATTCCTGTCCCCTCTTAAAACACGCCCAAAATATCCGTTTCATCCAATCGCATTAAACTAACATGTTGGTATCGGCTACCCCGACTTTCCTGGTTCTTCTCAGTTACCTTAAAGCAAGCACAGAATGTACTGTCGCGATTTATCATTCATAACCATCCTGTCATATTTAATTAATGGATACGCAACATTATCAGTTGATAGAGTGTTGAAGGAAGAAGAATGAAACACCATCTTCTCAGTCATGTTGAACGCCTTCTAACAGTAGCTGGCCTAAAAGCTTCAAGGCTCTGACATCACTCCAGAGATCACGGCCTCCTGACAGCCTAATTTCTCGATTTTGAGCTGAAAACCAATTGTCGGCAGTTGGTAGTCAGTCTAGTGCTTTAAAAACATTCGTGTGTACAAGAACTTGTCAATGGGGCACATTTACATACATCATTTATTTTTATCCACCAAACCACGTGCTTTATTCAGCCGTCGGTCGAATGCGGTAAATTACATTACCACAAAAACGTTTCTGATATTGAACAGCACTTTACTTTTGAGACATCTGGTAGCATCCGTGTTAGTCAAGAGCAATTCAAAATGAAGCTAGTTTTGTGCTTCCAAATAATAAAATAGGATTTATCAATGGATTTAATGATCGTGTGCTACTCTGAGCTACTGAAAATGCGCCGTTAAATAAACCACGAATAAATAAAAATACATGGACTACTACAACCACACAAAATCAACAGATTAATTTGGAAACCCCCGGTAGCTAATGCGCCTCATCATTAAACGTGCGTCGTTTAATACGCCCATAAAATTACCCGAGAAACCAACGACCTAATAGAGACTCGAACCGAGGACTGTGTATCCGTGTCTGTGACCTTAGACCCCGAAATTTCCTCTCCGAAACTAAAGAACTTTTCATTGACGTCATTCTTTTATCGCGATTGCGTTCCCGTCAACAGAAACCATCCTGTCGGGACTCGAACTCAGTGTCGAGACCTTCCTTTCCGTAATCTCCCATTCGAAGCAAAAAACTCTAATCCTGGCGCCCTTCTTCTGTCTCGCTTAGTTTCCGAGCTACAGGAACCGCCCTTGAAGGAAATCGAACACAGGACACTTTTCCCCAGAGTTCTGACCTTCCTGTGATCTCTCATTGGTCAAAATGAATAATCGGGATTCGAAGGAAGGAAACACTTTTCCTCGCCCAGGGGCGATGGGTACAACAGTGCCCGGGCCTCTCAAAAATCGTATTTAAAATTAAACAAGTTTCTCCGTGGCATCCCAACAATTACTCCATTCACACACAGAAGAAGGCAATGGCAAACCACTTCTGGATCATCTGCCAAGAACGTATATGAGCAGGTCCCAGTCCGAGAAAAGGATGGAAGGATCCTGTTCATATGGACCTGTCGTCAGACAGAACACTAATAATAATAAAAAATAAAATACGACGATAATTTTAAACAAGGGCAAATTAAATTACAAAATTTACTTCAAGCCTCTTTTCATTACCTTTAAATTTATTTCCTTTTACACAGAAAGTATTTAATATTAATTATTGACTTCGTATATTTAGGATGGAATGTAACCAAATTATAACTTGGAGTAATTAAAATTTGTATTTCTTTAACTACAAATAATGTGTAAATACGAAACGCAGTCGTTCTTATAAAATTCGAAAACCTGCGCGAGAAAGATTGGAATTCGTAAAGCACACCTGCGACGGAGACGTGCAACAGTCTCGTATGTCAGGCCATAAGGTTCATTTTTCATTTCTTATGCACGCCTGAATGAACCGAATTGAGCGCCTTTTCTCACTGTTGTGCAATACGTGACGTCACGCGTTGTATGGGTATAAATAGTAGTTGCCAACCGGTTTCCGCCAGTCTTTAGCCAATGGTGTTGAGATTAGTTAGCTGATAAAGTGTACTATAATTATGGAATCATCGGATTTTTTCTTCTGTTCTTCACAAACGGTGAGACATGAATTTCCTATTTATTATTAATATTATTATTTCGTTATCTTGGTTCGTTGCTTCCGCCAGTCTTTAGCGAGTCGTGTTGAGCATAGTAAGTTTGTAGAGTGGATCTAGAGTTATTGAATTATCGGATTTTTTATTCTCCTGCTCTTGTCAAAGGCTGAGACATGGATTTCCTATTTATTATTAATATTATTATTTCGTTATCTTGAGAGTTTGTATGTGATTTTTAAGCATTAAAATGATAGCAGCGACCGACGTCGGCCACATCAACGAAGTTACTTGAATTCCGGTTAACCTAACAGCTGATACGGACTTACGACCGGGTCACTTGTCATATTCAGACATTGTTAATTGTTTTCAGTCTTTAATTTTTCGTCTAGCGGAAAGTTTCTGTTGAGTGAACAGCTTAATTTCTCAGGATTAATCATTAACCGACTTGTATCCTGTAATTAAAACTTTGAAACGTCTCCTAACAAGCTAATTATAAAAGTAAATCGTTATCTGACACAGCCTTAATTTCTGTTCATATAAATGAAGTCTTCTTAATATCTTCTGTTACAAACGAAAATCAATTGCAGTGCAAACACAAACAGCCAAGGCACCTGCGTTTTGTGTGTGACTGGGACAAAAGTTCCGTAAGAAATATTAACTTCATGAAGTTGCAGAGAATTCTTGGACTATAAAGTAACTCATTTTGTGTCTGTCCTCAGGTAAACCCTACGGAAATGCCTATGAGGGAGCTGAAGAGCCTTCAGAATAACATTGGATGGCTGGCAGCAGACAGTAAGTGTCGTTTAATTCTGTGCATGCAGTAATTTGTGGAGTATAGTCCGTAAATCTCATCAGTATGATGTTCTGTCAATTATGATGTTTATGCATCTTTCTAGATGTCCAGATATGCACCCCATAATTTCATTATTTCATTATTTTAAGTGATTTTAGCAAAGGGAAAACAAGTGTTAAAGGGATTGTAATAAGAATTCTCCAAATAAAATCAATTTTGGTTTATTATAGTCACTGTCAGATATTTTAAATTTGCTGGACTTGAAAGAATCGTTTTCTAGTGTTGAATTATGTACTTTTACTTTGCTCTCTGAGAGTTGAGACCAAGAATACTTAATTTTGAGTCTACGTGTCAGAAGCCATCTTGTACATTGCGCCTCAGTCTCTAGTGACAAGGAAGAGCTCTGTCTGATGGGTCCTCCAGGGTAGACACAATTCCCTCTTTCGGGAAGACTCAATCAGAGCCAGCCTGTTTAACGACGTCCTCGTTAAGATAAAAACACAAAACTGTGCGTCTCTTATTCACAATTCACATATTCTCTGTTATACTGATGTTACTGAAACCTCGCTCCTTCTTTACACACAACCACATTCAGAAACGTCAACAGCGCATTTTATTACTTACGCTTCATATGTCTGTAAATATTCAGTAAAGAAAGGGTCAGGTACACTGGAGATAGCTGTTTCTTTATATAATGTTGGCCATATTCTGATTATCATAGTTTTTATACATGGATTCCATCATTCTTTCAGGAAAAACTCAGGAACATCAGCAGCTGCAAGTTACAGGGCAGCCAGAGAAGATCGGAGTGAAGAGGAAGGCGGAAAGGTGCGCGAAAATACCAAGGCCGCCTAACGCCTTCGTCATCTTCTCCAATGAGTGGAGAAAAAAACTGGCTGCCCTGTACCCTGCAGACAGCAATAATCAGATTAGCGTGAGGTAAGTTGCAATACAAAATGTACTTCATGACAATTACGTGTTAATAATTTAATGTGCAGAGCATTCGTGAATGACAGATTGTCTTCAAAGATATTCAAATTCAGCGGACATGTATGATCATTGAACGTACGTGAACGATGATAAACATGGCGAAGGTGCGAACCTGTAAAATTATATGTGAGAAATTTCTCGTGTTCAGAACGCGCACTTAGAAATTTGTACTTCTAAAAGAGGGGGGGGGGGGGTATTTCGTGACGACACTGATAATTGTGGTGACGATAAACTATGAGACCTAATAATTAAAAAAATATTGACTCTTGCAAGATTCGATTCACAAAGTCAGCACTTTAAGTTGAAGGCTAATTTGCTTTCCATTGCTGGATTATAAATTTATATTTACCTTATTATAAAACGAACACAGGATATTTAGGGCAGTAGAGAAGTAGAATTCATAAGTCCGCCCGGAACTATTCTTTTACTGTAAAAGTGCAAAGATCCAAAATTGACAGAGAAAGCATGAGGTGAATTTGAAATTGGATATCTTATTTCCCTTTGCTGAAAATGTTCTGATCGTCGAGAACAGGTGAAACATTTTGGACGCCGTCATACGCCACTGCCTTTGCCTTTACCCAGCTGCAACCCTTGGATGATGGTCCTGCAACCTGCCTGTGTTCATACAAGTTTTGCTTTTTCTATTTGCAGACTTGGATGTATGTGGAGGGCGCTACATGGTGTAGAAAAAGACGATTATTTTGCCCGCGCGCGCCAGGCGGACGCGGAACACAAGACGAAGTATCCCGGTAAGTAATTAATTCTCTTTTAACGTCAATAAGCAGCAGAAAGCTTCCAAAAAATGTACCCGAGAATTAAGAGGAGAATCACAGATTCAGATTTATTTGGGATTGACTGCTAGCGATTTTAAGAAAGAGAACTTTGGACGAGTATTTACTTTTAGCAAAATATTTTAAGATTTGAGTCGATCAGAGCTGGAGTGGCAAAAGTCAACAATATTTTGAGTTTTTTTCCTGCCAAGTCTACTCTGCACCAAAACCCAGAATTTAATCATCTTCCTCAGCCTCACCACCGCGAAAACCCATCAAAGTCTTAAAGTGACTTCAACCTCGATACTGAGGCAGTACTTTACCCGGAAGTCCTCCCTTTGAAGCCACTTCAGTGTCATTAATTTTTGTTTCGTTTTAATAATCGTAATGGAAATATTAATTCTGAATTATCAGCAGCTTTCACGGCGACTAATTCGATGCCAACGTTTCGAAGAAAGATACATTGTACTGTTCCTGTCTTTCTGTAATATATGATTTATGAATGTCGCTGATTTTCCTTCTCTGATGTCAAATCACGCGATCAGAAGCGACCGTTAACGGAATGCTGTGACCTGAATGTCATTCTTTCCGATTTCAGATTACATCTACAACCCCAATCAGGTCCGCAGGGAAAAGCGCCTCCGGGAGCAGGCCCGTGTTAGGAAATTGCGACGCCCTAGACGCCAGTCGGCGAAACGACGCCCCACCGCCGAGAAGGAAAGCAGCGCCCTTCCCCTCCCCATCCAGGAACAGGAAAATCAATGGGGAGGGTTCCCAGCCTCTCAAGGCGTCGCTTCGTCAGAGGTAAGTCGTCGTCATTACTATTTGGACGAACTCACTCGCCTGTCATCTGTCGCTTGCACATGGAAAACAAACAAGCGTGGAATGTCAGAGCCGAAAGATGACCAGAGTAAACTCCCGATTGTCGCTGTTTGTTGGGAAGCATGTCTGCCCCTGTTTGTAAGAGCGCATTGCAGTTGAATATATTTAGGAGATTCCACTATTTAAATCCCTGAAACTCTGCTCTAAGTTTTAAACATTAATTTATCTGCTTTCTGTTTCTTTAAAAATAAACTGGCTTTTGAAAGCAAAGATATTATGTTAGAAATAGTTTATATTTATAAGGACATTAATTATGCACACGTCACCATTTTTCTTGACCTACGATTATTACGTCATTTCCTACTTGAGCACTGAAATCTCCTATAATTAAACTTTTATTCCTGTTAGCCATTTCTGTTGGGTTTACATCAAAATCCTCTGTCACATTTTCACCAGATCCCATTTGGAAAGAGTGCATCTGCAAAATATCCACATTAATATACATCGTACTATTATATCGCATGTCGTATCAATACTTTGTTTCACTGGTTGCAGCCCACTAATCCACCACTTTCTGAATTTCAGGAACAAAACACAGCAGAAATGACAGAATCGCTGAGCTTCGTAGACGAATGGTTGCTGGATGATGACCTTCAGGAGTTCATTAATGATGAGGTTAGTGTCAACTCTCCTTTGGATTACAACAATTACGTGGGCCGAACACTGATTCGTGAAAGCATTTGACCTATTTCCAGGCCTCCAGAAAGTAAAGTAAAGTTTGTCCCAATATACGCCATGTAGGCGTTTGGGGTGAGTGGAGGTATAGCTCCTCTCTTCCTTGACCTCGGCACTAGATGGGGGTGAGTGGTCAGCATCACGCCCCGGCCGGCTTTACCCCCGGTACCCATTGTAGAGGAGGCTGGGTGGGCCCCAGAGCCGGTCTGGACGCAGAGGCCAGAGGAAAAATCCTCTGCCCCCGTAGGGGATCGAACCCCGGCAGCTAGTCACTATACTGACTGAGCTATCCCGGCTCATAGCCCTCCAGAAGTTACCCCAAAAACTGCTGAATCAGGTTGAAGCCTGTAATTTATATAAAAGTCCACGCGACTAGAATAAGTCCAGTGTCTTTCACCGTGAGCTTCGTCACAAATTCCTTCACAACTTGCATCCTTAGAGATGTGTTTCTATACTTGTTACGCATTGTTTCAGTTGCTATTCTGATACTAATGTTTATTTCCTTTCCAGATCCCAGAAATGTACGATAGTGAATATACGAACATTTGTGAAGAATTAGTTAAATCGTTTAGTTTCTGATAAATAGTTGTTTTAAATAGTTAATTTCTTTAGTTTTTGTTAAATAGTTCAATTATTAATTTTTTGTAAAATATTTCTTTTTAAATAGTTAAATTGTTCAGTTTTTGTTAAATAGTTAAATTATTAATTTTTTGTAAAATAGTTGTTTTAAATAGTTAATTTGTTTAGTTTTTGTTAAATAGTTCAATTATTAATTTTTTGTAAAATAGTTGTTTTAAATAGTTAAATTGTTTAGTTTTTGTTAAATAGTTCAATTATTAATTTTTTGTAAAATAGTTGTTTTTAAATAGTTAAATTGTTCAGTTTTTGTTAAATAGTTAAATTATTAATTTTTTGTAAAATAGTTGTTTTTAAATAGTTAAATTGTTTAGTTTTTGTTAAATAGTTCAATTATTAATTTTTTGTAAAATAGTTGTTTTTAAATAGTTAAATTCTTTAGATTTTGTTAAACACTTAAATTGTTAAATAGTTTCTAATTAAATATGAATTATATATTTAAGGATATTAAATAAAAAAAAATTCTCTGTTGTTATTTTGTCAAAGTAATATTTCAATGAACTTGTCGCCCTCAGTGCACTAGTGGTTAATGTCGTCGCCACTGGACCCAAGGTACGCGAGTTCAAACACTGCTGAGGTTGATGGAATTTTAAGGGATGATAAAAATCCATAGCACAACTTCCTTCGGAGGTCCCATGCCTTAGATTTAGGACACGAAAAAGCATGAACGAGATGTTTCGTAAGCAAAACTCGCTGGCCATTTCTCACACAAGTCTCTCCTGATTCCTACTAGATGGCTCTAGCAGTCAAAGATAAGGATTGAGTAGAAATTGTGCAGAGGCAGTGGGCTGATCGCTCACTACTGACAAATGCACACTTCGAAAAGACCATGAAGACAGAATATCCTATCTGCATTACTATCGAAGATTTAGTGCAGATATATAAAACTATACACGAATTGAAAGATGACTCTACAGAGTACGAAGCACCATTAAACAAGAAGGAATGGTCTCATCCAGCGGAAAGAATAACTCTTGATGAAGCGAAATACTTCAATAAATACACTGTGGAAATCTATACAGATGGAAGTAAACACCAGGGAAAGGTGAGTGCTGCCGCTGTTATCTTCAAAAATGGAGAACTAATTCATAGCTTAAAAACCAAGTTACCCGATCACTGCTCAAACAATCAAGCTGAGCAGATCGGAATTCTAGAGGCCTTGGATGCAGTAACAACTTTAAGGGAAATCAGCATTGAGGAAAGAATAGTAGCGGTGTACACAGATAGTCCAGTTTCTCTCGATCTACTAAAAAACAACTTCAAACATGGCTTTGTAATATCTGAGATAAGAAATAGATTAAGGAATCTCAAAGATCAAAATTGGACTATTCATTTTGGGTGGATCAAAGCACACATCGGAATTTTCGGTAATGAAATAGCGGACAGATTAGCGAAGGCAGCAGCGGAAGATGGTGGAAATGTAGTACATGCAAAGAAGCCTAAAAGTACAATTATTAATGAAACAAAGGAGGAAGGATTTATAAAATGGCAAAATGAGTGGAGCGCCACCAAGAAAGGAGCAGCGTGCAAGAAATTCTTCCCGTCAGTGCGACAAACAATGAAGCTAAATATTGTAGTAAGTCCTGAACTGGTAGCAATGACGACTGGACATGGCAAAAACAAATCATATCTACACAGGTTTGGAATCATTGACAACCCAACATGCTCATTCCTGAAAGCAGCACAAACAGTGGATCACCTCATCTATGACTGCGATAAACTACAACAACCAAGGCGGAACTTAATAGATGCAATAGTCAGGAATGGTGGCACATGGCCAGTGTTGCATGAAGAAATTGTTCAGAAATATTTAGGTCATTTTAATAAATTCATTAAGGTAGTATATTTGCGTCATATTGTGAATTAGGTTAATATTTTAATATTTTCCGTCAAATCACAATTTTAATAAGATAATAAAATATAAAATATTTAAAATATCATTTCACGTTCCGCATCGAATGATCGATTTACAAATTGGAACGTCTCTTACGACATGTTTCGGTTATATTTAACCGTCCTCAGGTATAAATTAGATTGGTAAATTTAAAACTCGAATTACAATCATTTACAATATTATGCAGTTTATTGAAATTTTCTTATCAGATTACTATTATATATTAGAACGAAGGTATTGTTTTTTATATGGCGTGGTTCATCTGATGTTCAATATTAGTCTGTAAAGTAATGATTTAAATAAAACATTAATAAATATGGAGTAATATAGAAAACAAAATGATGGAAGTAAATAAATAGTAGAATGCATAAGTAAAATAAAATTAAATTAATTTAATAAAACATACCGGTGATGAGTTGATAGAGACATGACGTGTCTGGCGGAAGACATCTAGAAGTATTACTGTGTCGGGTCGAGGTTTAATACTGAATTGCGGTTGCTCGTGGAGTGCGTAGGTGAAAGGAGGTTGTTATGGTTGGGGTCAAGGATCTGGAGGGCATTGAAGATGGGGTTCTTAAGAAAAATATTGTTGTCGTGTTTGTTGTATGTAATATTTCTCTATTGTATCTCTATGTCTTTTGTTACGTACTATTTTTAGAATGTCCATAGTTTGTGTAATTGTATTGTATGAGTGTCCTGTGTTTAGAATATGCTTTGCGTATGCAGAATTCTGCATACGCAAAGCATATTCAATATATAAGAGTAATCTGATAAGAACATTTCAATAAACTGCATAACATTGTAAATGATTGTAATTCGAGTTTTAAATTTACCAATCTAATTTATACCTGAGGACGGTTAAATATAACCGAAACATGTCGTAAGAGACGTTCCAATTTGTAAATCGATCATTCGATGCGGAACGTGAAATGATATTTTAAATATTTTATATTTTATTATCTTATTAAAATTGTGATTTGACGGAAAATATTAAAATATAAATTCATTAAATCCATTGATTATAATGCAGTTTAGCACAGAAGCATAGGTGCAAACGGTGGCAATGGATCATGATATTAGAGTTGTGTAATCTGTTAACGTGCTATATATTAATGCATGTAATATTGCAATCTTGTAATGGGGCATGCTGAATAAATGTAAATAAAAAAGACAGAATATTTTAACTTGGTACCACAAAACACAAGTATGTGTACTGAAACTATTCTGATGTGGGGGAACATTTTTTATTCCAACATTCTCAAGGTAACAAATGATCGCTGCTACTTACACTACATGACTGAAACTTCGGGCTCTGAATGCATGTTCTTGTAGGAGATCCAAAACAACCCAAAAGGCTCAAAATATTCATCACTTTCGCTTACGAACGACATGCTTAATTTTGCCCACAGTTTAACAACGCACCCCTCCGCATTTATCATATTACCAGTCAACTTTCGTTCTATGTAGGATTTGAGGTTGTGATGATGCAAGCAATTTTTACTTTTTATTTTATCATACAAGTATCAAAACCTAGCTCAGTGTTCTGCCAACATCTCTCTGGAGTCAGCTTGATTGTGTATAAATATAAACAATTAGTCCTATTTAATGACCGTAATATAAAATAATGATTATCTGGCTTGCCACTTTGAAACGCAAGATCTAAAACCACAACACTAATAAATATTTCACTTACACTCACATTATCATTCCGTGCTGACATTAAAGGCACAAGTTATTTGAATACGCAAAATCAAATTAACACGCACTGTCACTGCATAATTCACCTCATTTAAAAGGCTCGTCCAATGTTAGATAGAGGTCTCTTTAACGTGTTTTATTCACGGCACTCCCAGTATCGAAGAACATATACTCATAGCTGAGTAGGTAACACACACAAAGCACGTTAACTTTGTTAATTGAAGTATCATTACGCAACTCTCTAACACATAAACAGAACAGACCTAGTGACACCTACAAACACAATCTGATTTAAAAATAAACAATTCGGAGTTCTGCAGCGTAAACAGCGATTATTTACTTCAAAAACATTAACCCTTGTAATGGCTGAGTTGTCTTCTTTGATTAACCACTGAATGTTCAAATATTATTTAGGCGACTTTAAGCTATAAAAATTGAGTATCTTATTGATGGTGATGTGGCTACAAAACAATCGCACGAGAAAAATGCAAATAAAAATTTAAGAAATGGCGAACATAAGAAACGTATAAGAAAAAGAAAGGTCTTTGCCATTCTTTTATTAAATATAAAAATGGTTGACCCCAACATGAACTGAAGAAGAAGTGAATTGTACCAAAATCACCGGCAAACTGCAATTTTCATAAACACAATTGCAGTGACGGTGGAAGACCATTTGAAGTTTGTGGAAACTAGATAAAAATGTTATTCAATGTTTTTTAGAAAAACTATTGTCAAGAAGAAAATTCATGGAGAAACTAAAAACATTAAAACATGGGAGACATTACCAACCTACATAAAACCCTAAGAGCGAATGAATATAAGGAAAACAAAATGTACACTGGTAGAAACTGATTTGTTGGCCATAATTGATCTTCCAAAAATGTTGAAATGTTTTGGATTTCAAACTTATGACTTACATGCTGCACGAAAAGAAAAGAAAAACACGAATCTTACGCCAAACATGTACAGTACACGCAGGTCATTCTTTATTTAAGTCTCCAAAGAAATTATGAGCTTCTGGAGATTCAACTTACATTTAGTAGTTCAGACTATAATAAAGGAGTTTATACAAATTAAGAAATATTGAAATGGGTGACATGACTTGCCTGCTGCCAGATCAAGAACTGCCATTTAGAGGTCATGAATCATCTGAGTTGCCCCTTGACAGAAATGGTTGTACAGAATATTTCGAAACTGCTAGAACATTATGATCCTCTGCTGAATGACCACTGTTTTCAAAGGCACATCACTGGCCATTCAAAATGATTTGTTAAAAGCCCTCCATGAAGTGTTGCAAGGTGACATTTCAAGACAAATTCGGGAACCGCCTAATATTGGATGAAACTTCTGACTTTCATTTTGTCGTGAGGTACATTCATGATAGTAACAGGTACTACTGCTAGAATTCTTTCTTTCTGTGTTCACACATTCTTACATTTTGGTTCATACATTACAGACAGAAGGTCTGGGTATAGATTTTATTCACAAAATAAGAGAAATTCAAAGTCACATGCAAAATGAACATGACACACTGTTCTTAATTTTCTGACAAAAACCAGGGAAATGAAGAAGGCAAAACCTGACATAAGAAATTCTGCAGAAGAGAAGTACAGAAAACTTTTCTACAAAATTATTGATAACCAAATCGGTCATCCATCAGCTTGTTTCTGAGGTACAGAAACATGAATTTTGCTGCTACTACATAAGTGAGAAATTTTACATACATAAGTTTAAGGCTGCCTTTCCTGAACAGCATATTGTTCTGTTGTTTCTTATTGTTTTTGTTGTCTTATGTTTTGTTGTGTCTTATTGTAGGACCACTGCCACCGGGTAAAAACCCATTTGCAGTCAAATAAATAATAATAATAATATACAAAAACTGCCCGTGTATTTTTTACATTCTCCTCTTCATTAAAACCTTGAAACCAACAGTAGTCCGAGCTACTGATATTGTTGAAAATAAACCGTAACACTGAACGGGGCCTATCAACAAATTAAGCACACACCACACAAAATATCATTGCTGGGTAAAAACTCAGAGCACCGAGAAATAAACATCCCAATCTTCTCTGTCATTCCAGCGCATGACGCACGACGGCATGAACGTTGTGTTTTGAGTCACTATATCCACCAACCCCTACTAAAAAGAGAACAAAAATATGATCTGAGACTGTTGAAACCATAAGTATTGCAACTGTGTTTGTCGGCATAACTGTAAGTAGTTACACAGACGGTTGAAATTAACGGATAATGATTAATTGATTGATTACATAAATCTATATTTACCTTATTATAAACTGAACACATGATATATAGGCCACGAAGGCATACTATGAGCCTGAAGTTCTCTTTTGTAATTTTTATATTCTTGCATTTGACCTATTTCTGGCCCTCCCTCCGACTCGTAAATTCCGTGCAGATGAAAATCACACGACATAAAAGTTACCACACCAGGTCAGGTTATGACAGGTAGATGAAACAGTGGGTCGAAGAGAACTCATCCCAAAAAATGCTAAATCAGGTTGAAGCGTGTAATTTACATAGAAGTCCACGTAACTAGAATAAGTTCAGTGTCTTTCACCATGAGCTTCGTCACAAATTCCTTCAAAACCTGCATCCTTAGAGATCGCCTACCACGAGATATTCGCTGTACGTGTTTCCATACTTGTTACCCATAATTCCAGTTCCTGTTCTGATCCAAATGTTTATTTCCTTTGCAGAATCCAGAAATGGCCGACATTGAATTTGCGTCCTTCATTGAAGAAATAATGATTCTGCCCCTTTAGTTACGTAGTTTGTAATTAAAACGTTAAATAGGTTTACTTAAATAGATACATTCCTTTAGTCAAGTAGTTACTTTGTTTCATTTAAAACAGTTAAAGTTCACATATTGTATATTTAAGAATAAAAATAACAAATCGTTCATAATCTTTCGCTGCATGTGTTTCTATACTTGTTACAGGAATTGCATTTCCTGTTCTGATACAAATGTTTATTTCCTTTGCAGAATCCAGGATTGGACGACGTGGTGGTTGCATCGTTAATACAGCACATCATGAATCTGCCCAATTTAGTATAGTTTGAGCATTTTTAGACAAAAAGTTAAATAGTTTCAGTTAAATAGGTAAATTGTGTAATGAAAATGTTAAATTGTTTTAGTTAAATATTGTATTTCAATTAAATTGTTTATAGTTCAATTGTTTATATTTTAGTTAAAAACTTTAATTGTTTTAGCGAAATAGTTAAATTGTATTAATTAAATAGTGTTTTAATTAAATTGGTTTTAATTAAATTTTTTGTTAAATTGTTTAATTGTTTTAGTGAAAAAGTTAAATTGTATTACATAAATAGTGTTTTTAATTAAATTGCTTTTTGTTAATTTGTTTTTAGTTCAATTGTCTAGATTTTTTTAAATAGTTTAAGTGTTCCAATTAAATATGAATTGTATATTAAAGAATATTAAATAAAAAGCTGTTTATAAACTTTCCTTTTGTTATTTTAGCAAAGTAATATTTGAACGTGTCGCCATCCGTGGAATAGAGGATAATATGCTCGCGACTGGACCCAAGGTACGCGGGTTCAAACCCGGCCGAGGTCGATAAGAATCCATAGCACAGCTTCCTCTGGAGGGGAAGTAGAGCCGGCGGTGACATGACGTATATTTACGGCGCGTAAAGGAACCTTACGAGCACGAACGAGATGTTTCTTAAGCAAAATTCAGCCATTAGCAGTAATTTTCTGATGAAGGAGAGCATTTTTAGTTTAAACATTTTCAAGATAACGAACCATCGCTGCTACCCGCACTACATGACTGAACATTAGGCCTCTGAATTTATGTTCTTGTACGACTTCCAAAACCTTCTGCTTATATAGGACATGCTTAATTTTGTCCAGAGTCCGGTCCTCATCCTTAAAGGTTAGACCTCAGACACGCGTTAGCATTATCCTACATTAATTCAGCGTTTTGAATAAATTAAAAAATAAACGTCTCGTAGTGTGATAGTATTAATAAAACATCATAAACTTTCCACAAGTTATACGCTGGATATGAGGTACCTATTAAACCAGGGGTCTCCAAATTTGTACACAACCGAGCTATTGGTCCGTAAACTACTCTGGGTGGCCGGACTATGAATGTCAATTGTTCCTTTATCTAGGGGTTCAACACAAGCTACAGATGTAGGTTATTTTCGTGTCTAAAAGTAATATTATGAATTGGGTAAATTACGATTTTGCGGAAACTTACACAATATTTCCCATCTAACTTTTATTTTTACTGGATATGATGCGTAATCAGTCATAAATTGGACACAACTGCAATGAATATCAAGCACATTTACGGGTACTTCATTTGTCCCACTTTAATTCCTGTAAAACTTGACTGTTACGATTAGTAAGGAAAATTCTGTATACAAAGTTTTAAGACTTACTGCAAGCTCGCGGACCGGATTAAATTACTCCATGGGATGTACTTTTGAGATCCGGGGTACAAGCAGTAACAGTACGTAACAAGGAATATGAACTGTTAGTCTTTCCTAACCATCTCGCTCTCGCACACATTTGACGCTTAAATTGGCCAATCAAGGAGGTCGCGCGGAGTCATCACCGAGGCAGGCGTGGGTTCCAATTGAACTCGGAGTCAGAGGCCTTCAAACCCTTCTTTCCAAACGAATGGGGACCTCATAAAAGCGCAGTTGAATATCTGATTCTCCTGTTCAGATAATAAACTTTGAATATACCATTATTCCAGATTGCTAACTCAAATTTGATCGCGGGTCCATTTAAAATATAAGACAAAAATCATATAATCTCGCAACATGAGATTTGAGATTCTCACTAAAAATGTTTATCTAGGTTTTCTGGGTTGTGATACCTGAAAGATGAAAGAAGTAAGTTCCTCCGGAAAGTATCTACCTGCAAATCCACGGCGCTACCCCGCGTTCAGCTCCTTCAAAAACTTGTGAAACTGCACAGTTGTTAAAACTTTGGGTATTTAATATCAATTTATAAAAGCGTAACTGTAAACAGTTTAATACACAGCCCTACAGCTGTTTCCACTGAGATCACGAAGTACAATGTAAACAACTAACACTAAAACAATACGGTCGAAATAATTATTTTCGTTGTCAGATCCTTTATTTGTAACGTCCTACAGAAAAATTATGTTTATGACCCGATAAAAAAATTATTACTGATAATTTCTGTCCATCGGCTCCTAAGTCATACAATATATGGACATATAATAATATTAACACACGTAACCTCGATTCAAAACGAATCTAAGGTAGAATGACTACCTCTTTCGACACGATTTGTCGCTGAACGGTGTAGTAAAAATATCAATGAGGGGCGAAGAATCGACCTTGTAAACCCTATTGTAGGCAGTAAGTACCTGGCTGATCGTTGGAATTACCCGCGAAGAGTACGCAGAGGCCCGTCTCGAAGTTGATGGCATGGCAGGAGACGTTCTGGCGACACTGCTCCAAGCAGTCCTTGAGGAGCAAAACGCCGGCACTGGTGGCCATGATCTCGCTGGGCGCGCTGTATACGAAACCGGTCATCATCTCGAAATGCACGTCTTCAGGTCGACAGGAGCGCGCTGCAGCGGCGAAACTCCCGGACAGCAGCAACAGCAACTTCGCGAGGAACTCCATGCTCACCGTACGACGGCACACACCAGTCTGAGCTGCTCCAAGCGTCACGCAGCCAGGCGTGACCACCTCGACCTGCGACGACGTCACGGATTAATTCGAAGCGTTCCAAATCCTTGACATTTCTTTTTCGGGTTTCAAGGTCGGCTATCATGGCCGATTTTAGTGTTTCCTTCAGGCACTCCACAGATATACGCAAATTCAAGAAACCGTTGTATTACGGTTATAAATTTAATCGCCCCGACCAAACTTACTCCTCCTGACATCCTGAGAATCTAATACTTTCTCACAAGGCCATCACTGTGTCCACAAAAGCCAGCCACAGGCCCATATCCCCAGACAGGTGAATCCAACCCAAACCAAAACATTCTTTTTGTTGTTATCATCCCATCTACACGAGCGTCTTCCAAGTGGTCTCACATTCCTCCGGATTAGCTGCGTTCTTCTGTTTGTCCACACGCATGAAACAACTGACGTATTTGACTTAACATTTTTCTATACATACCAATTTGTTGTTGTTGTTGTTGTTAAAATCGGACAATAATGGGCACTTCACCTGATTATCTTTCTGCGCGCTAAAACGAAGAATGGGATATTTTTATGCTGTCTTGGTTTCTCTGGGAGCGGTGGTTACAATAGTTAAAGGTCAAATTCTGGTGAACGCATCGCATTTATTACGTTATGTGTACAATACCTAATTTGTTTTTGATTTAATCAGTAGAGAAAAATGTTAGAGTCCTTTACGTTTAATGATTCACTAAGTTCATTGCATGACGGAATTCATGTCGTCATGTGCGAGTGCCATGTCTCTAATAACCCGCGATATAAATGTGAGTGGGAGAGTGTTAGTACAGTTTTGCCACGGAATGTTGGCAAATCCGCTTGGTCCGCCCGCTACACTCGCTGGTGCAGAAAAACAGAGACGAGTTCCGTGTTGTGGCCACGAAAAAAACAGCAGAACCTAGGAAACACAAATGCTTGCGGACATTGAACAGATACTGAATTTGCCAGCATATAATCATAGATAGTTCTGGGTTGTAACATTCGGAGTGATGATTTCCACCACAAACTGGCAGACTCAGTCGGGAATCCACAGGCGTTTAAAAACGGAGATGCTGCAAACAGGTGGGGTAGTGGAGTTCATTCTCACCAAAAAAAATTGACAGTGGAACCACGGTTCCGGAGAATTTGACGTAAATACGTCTATACGGAAAGAAAGTTTATATATTGGCTTTATTCTAAATATTTCCTTTATACATGCTTTACATTTGCGTAAAGTTTGATTAAGACTTTGCTTATTTAACTTGAATTAGTTACGCTTAAGATGACTCTGTGGTAGCTGAATGTAATGTAAAGTAATGTAATATAAGGTAATGTAATGAAATGTAATGTAATGTTTTATAGGTAACAACAATGCCGAGTAAACAGATGACGTTCCCTAAGTACACTTGTTACACTTTTTCGTTCCACTTTCTTGCCGAATGACCCTTCCTCATAGACGTATTTACGTTAAAAAAATTGGGCGGCGAGATCAAGAAGAACTAAATACGTGGACTAGGCACGAATGAATAGGAAAACCTTAAATGAAAAGACCTAGGCACAGATGGAAGAAACATACAAATATGAAACTGAATCTATTATGGTGTGAGGGTACGAAGTGGATTCACCTGATCTAGGATATGAACCAGTGGTGTACTCTCACGAAAACGGTATTATTGGACCTTCGAGACGCATGAGAGAATGCTTGTGGATGATGCAGGAAGAAGTGGCAATAGTTGGTTTAAGGCACTGGAAATATCCCAGTATTTGCCTGTAGGGAGGTTCGAGCTACACAGAACCTGAGGCCGGACAGTGGGCCAAATACAAAGCAGAGTCACGCGACGGCGACGTTCGACAGGAAGACGCAAATCTCTGCTAACATTCTGCTGCATTGTATACAGAAACTTGGAGTAGGGACAGCCTACGTGGTGCAGTGAGTAGGCTACGAGCTGGACGGTCTGGACTCGATTCCTTGCAGGGATTTTTATCTTCCAGCCCAATTGTGGGGCCCACCCAACCTTCAGTCCCATGGGTACTTGGGGCTGGGGCGCGAAGCTGACCACTCTCTGAGATAAAGTCTTTTCCTCCAATTCCATCATCTTCACGGTGTGATGTTTAATTAAGCACAAAGACATATCGTCATGACTTGTTGGCTTGATGAAGAACAATGCCAATTTTATCAACAAAGACAGTGAAAGAATGTTCGTGCTATAGAATTGCCCTTAACGCGTAAATAACTGAGTTTAATTACGTCCCAAAAGCAATGTTAGTCGTCCAAGCTTAAACACATTTAAGGTATCATATTTACGTTCGTTAATAAGATAGGTTTATGAAGACAACTTCTGTAAAATTTGTACAATTTAAATCATTACATCCGCATTCTAATAGTAAGAAGTTAACAGAGTCAGTGACGAAAACCATCAACATCTCAAATTTATACAATTTTTATTTTGTCACCATTACTTAAAGAACGGAACTGTTTTCGAGGGGGCTTGACCGCGGGTCACTGGACTACAGCCCTACTGACCTCGCGCCCAAGTTCTCGTCCCGCATGTGAACATTATGCTTGTGAACATTATTCTCCCACTTACCGAGACGTGCTACGCAGGTTTCACCAGCCAGAATTAAACGCACCCAACATTATTGGTTTCAAGCCAGAGATTTCTCGGCGTACGCTTGCAATATGGAACGCAAGGCCACTGACATGGGCGAGCAGGAAATTTCTTTATTTGTAGCGTAGGTGTGCGACCCAGGCAAACATCTGAACACACTAAATTGCAAGTAGGACAAAATTATGTCACCGCAGATTCAGGTAGCTGATTTGAATCACGGCCAGATCATCGACTATCCTAATTACGTTTTACGTGATTCTTCTCAGGTCTTCCAGCAAATACCGGGATAGTACCTTGTGGTTAGTCAAGATCGCTTCTTTGCCAGTTCACAGACAATCTTCTCCTTTTATCTGATTCGGCTTTAAGCAGCACCTTTTAGTACAACGAATCTACAAATATAGCAGAAAAAAGGCCACGCTAAGAAAGATTGTGACGGCAGCTACGTCACAGTTGTTCATTACGACGGTGTGGAAAGTGGGGTTAGGAGAGGGCAGTCACTGACTACATGACATGTAGCGGGACTAAACGCTACTTCATATAAAATATCATCCAGGAACTCAGAGCTCGGGCTTTCAGTAAACTACTGCAGAAGTCATTAAGATTTTGACAATTGATTGGAGGTCTACTAGAATGACAAAATCGAGACAGGCGGAATTTGAAGCACGCACGATCAGACATCCTTGCAAAACTTTCGTTACATAACCTTAAGGAAAGATACCACTCGGAACGACTAGAGATATATGGGATAATATAAAAATGGATCTCAGAGAAATGGGATGTGAGGGTGTGGAGTGGGTTTGTCTGGCTTAGGACAGGGACTGGTGGCGGGCTCTCGTGAGATGGATACAGAAGCTTTGGTTCCCATAAAAAGACGGGGAATGTCTTGACTGTCAGTTGGTTGATAACTGTAAGTCTCTTGAATATATTTTAAGGAAGCTCAGAGTGTCCGTTGATTTGAACATGGTAAACCCTTTATAATTAGAGCACCTAACTTGAATCGTGGCTGGTCGCTTGAGAATATTCTAACGTTTTTTTACACTTCGGTGAGAACTTCAATTCGTGCGTGGAGACCAACTGTGGTCTTGGAATTTAACTTACATCAACTTAACCGTAACAGAAACAATTCCACTGGCTGCTAATGCTCAAGCAAAAAGAAGAAACGGGTCCTGTTACTGAATACCGCTACGGAAGTGATGTACCAATACTCCCAAAGGTGAGAGTTCTACTACCAAAATATTCCCAGGTCCCTCCCGCCACGTAAATAGAGAGAAAAGCAGCACAGGAAAATTCAAAAGTCTCTGTTCTCCTACAGAACACCTGTGAGAACACACGGTTATAAGCCCTGGAATTGGCAGTGGTCAAGGTCACACAGCCAAGTGACACACACACCAAAAACTACATGCCTTATTGAGAGACTTTTGAACATTGATCAATACCAACATCAAGATCGGTAACTCACCTGTTATAAGTTGGCGACACTAGCGGAAAATGGCGTCAAGTAGATATTACGGTGTATCTATTTTCAGCGATATTGAAACTATTACATTATCTGGCGGTGACAGTTGATATTAATTCAAGGTAGCAGCCACTACCAAGACCTCAGTCGATAACAAAGTTAACCTTCATCTTACCAATCGCCGTGATAGAGGCAGCTAGGACCTCTGAAACGTTGGTAAGCTTCTACCAGACTCACGGAGCTACAGCACAGAAGATAGCCAACTTTAGATTCATCACCATGAAGACCTAAAATCCTACTTCATCAAGCTTGCTCAACCTCTCTTCCTCTGTGCCCCACACAGTAAACCTGATAATGTCTTCTAGGATGTTGCACCATGTAGTCTGGTAGAGATTGACTGCCATTTTAGGGTGATGCCCTGATAAGAGAGGCAGTAAGCACCCACTTCTACCAGACTACACAGTGAAATATCCCAGAAGACGGTCAACTTCATACTCACTACTATGAGAACCTTTGATAAAACCTTTACAAACCTGGTCCCCATTACTACAGAGGAACTTGCTTTTAAAAATGAGAGTATGTAAACTGGAGAAAGTTCCTCAGCCATTCCTTTAAAAAGCACTAAAATAATAATAATAATAAGGGGTTAAGGTAATGGGGAGAGGTAGTACCTTTCACCATCATAGTCTGACTATGCTGGACACTGGTCCTCACCCAGCCAGGAGTTAGTGAAGCGCAATAAAGATGCTAGGCATCCAAGAGCCTCTCCTTGCTCAAGACCGTCCGTGCGTTGTGAAGAGCCACATCCGACAAGAGGTGACCCTGTTATATAACAGAACACGGCGGATCTAGAGGAGTAAACCTCGATAAATAATCCTTTAGTTCAAAGTGTGGACAACCGTGCAGCTACTACCGAAGAATGAAAAGACAAAGATTTGGAGTACAGGTCGCCTAGGTACTCCAAGGGCTGAGGTTGGTTACGGCAACGAAGCAACTCAACGCAGGCCAACCATGGACACGCACAGCCATCAAGCCCAAGACTCACAAGAAAATCAATCAAGAAAAACAAGAGTGGCTTGGACAAGAGAAGGAATGAAGGAAGCAGTTTGGTGTCACATGTATTGTAAAACATTTCATAATACATGTGGCACTTGCTAAAAACAATATGGATCCCAGAAATAGCAGCTGCCCTATGTACCTTAGGGACAAGGTCTGTCTCGGGTACATGGAAGTAAAAACCCCATAAAGTTGTGAAGAGATGGGATAATAATAATAAGAAGAATAAGGGGTTAAGGTAATGGGGAGAGGTAATACCTTTCACCATCATAGTCTGACTATGCTGGACGCTGGCCCTCACCCTGCCCTCATTATTGACTGAATAATAATAACGAACCTTGTTCCGAGATGGTAACACTTCTGGATCTCTCCTCTGAACACATCTGAACTGATTGCTATTTCAAATATGAGAGGTATAAACATCAATAACACCACCTCAACAATAATGTTATATTAACAATATCTAGACACAACTTCCATAAAATATACTGAGAAAGATGATAAAATTATAAAATTGTAAAAACTATAAATAATTGTAATTTGAGTTTAAAAGTTTATAATTTACACCTGATGACGGTTTGATAAACCGAAACATGTTGTGAATGTTCCGATGTAAATCAAAATGCTCGATATGGAACATAAGATGATATTTTAATCATTTTAATTATCTTATCTTACTATTTTATTGTGATTTGACGGTAAACAAATATAATAATTGTTTTAATTAATATCACAATATGACGCAGCTATACTATCTCATAAAATTTTTTGATTACTTTCCTCCCTACATTGTTTTGTCCGGAAAAAATGTAAGGTGTTTTAGTTGGGTTTATAAATAAATTATTTATCTCAAAATACTGCTCTACCAAGTCTGTACTGAATAAGGTTACCTTTTGGAGTTCATTCATGTCCCAACCCATATTCAATATTGATGTGTCATCAGCATACATTAATGCTCTGCCTTGTGTTAGATGTGGGATATCATTTACATATAAAATAAAAAGTAATGGACCAAGGACAGAACCTTGAGGAACTCCATATCTAACTGGAAGGCTACTTGACAAGTATTCTTTCATCTGTTTACTTAGCATTGTTGTTACCTAGGAAATGTTACATTACATTTCAATATATTACATTTCATTACATTACATTAAAATACATTACTTTACATTACATTCATCTACCACAACATTCGTACTGGTTAGTGCAGCAAGTGTTCTCTTTAAAGTATTTATACAATTCTTTGTCTCATTTCTAGCAATGTCATTGGCACCTCCCACAATTACTACATGGTACTGAGAGCCTAATGATGAACAGTGTCTTAAACAGTTCTTCAATACACTTTTTATCTTAGCACTAGGCCTCACTTCACCATACATGGTTTGTTCTGAGCTAGTTGCCTGGCCTGGAGATTCCAGCATCACACTGATGTGTAAGGGTGAAACAGAGACATTGATTTCGCCTACCATTTACTTTCTAATTGTGTTCTCTGTATGTCTTCAATATTGGAGAACTTATCTGTAGCTAGTTTCTTATTTGACTTGTCTTTCAAATTAAAAACAGCTGATCCAGCAATTTGCAGGACCTCTTTTGTCTCCTCAAGAGTGATGGTGTGTTTTGAAATGTTTCTGTGGTTGGTATTAATGATTGCGTCATAACTGAGAAACAGTACAATTCGAGTTTTATTAAGCTTCTGCTTTGATTTAATATCTTCCTTCCTTGACGCCTTTGAAGTTCTTCTTTTAAAAAGGGTTTTATGAAAGTTATATGTACAGTAGGTTCTTATATTTAAGCGCAACATTTTATATGTGAAGGACGAAGCAATTATGAAACAAACATTTTGTGATCCTGGTAATTCTGAAGAAATGTATTATGGTGTAAATATACCTAGTGACGCTGTCTTAGAATCTGATGCACTGAAAATTGTGAAGAAATACAAGGAAGCGAGGTTTAATTCGTTTAAGACAAGACAGGAGGCTGTGGAATTTGCAGTTCAACGACCTGAAATTGTAGTTCCCTTATCTGTGTTAACAGAAAATTTAGAAACCAGCAGTCCTGTAATAGGCGAAAAACCAAGTCCTTTCAGAGCACCTAAATCACAGGATTTGGTTTGGCTGAGGAAAGTGATAGAATGTGGCGACGCTCATACATTCAGAAATACCATCTGGGATAATCCTCGGTACCTAGTGAGTAGTGGAGATACTCCAGCCATTCTTCAGGTATGCAGGTTGCTTTCCTGTAAGTAGTTTTGAAACGTGTGTGTTAATATTCTATATAGAATTCTTAACTTGGTCATCTCTGATTTTAATGCTCTTTCATACACAAAAAATAAATCAGACTGCCCTACCAAAACATTCTGTGCAATAAAATGGTTTCACAACATTAAGAGTCAGCATCAGAAGCAGGGATTTTGAAGTTAGGTGTTTCTTTTATTTTTATATGTGTAGTTGGGAGCCATCTATGAATGACTAAATGAAATCCAGGCTCTTGTATGGGTGATATACACAGAAACCAAAGCTTGTTAAAAATTTTAAGTCCATGGGTTAAGATAGGGTTATGAAAACTGGCATGAGTAATGGTATTTTTTTCCCCCTCTGTTATTTGTGTGTTCAAGGTACAGGGTTGTTTTTTTTTGTATTTGGATAATTATGTAAAAACCCAATTTAGCTTATGTATATATCACAGAGAACTTAAAACAAAAATTATCTGGTGTTGATATTTCTCCAAGGTTTCGTTAATACATACAAAAGAATGTGTTAGAATTGCATAAGAAAATAAGGAGAAGAGAAACTTGATTAGACTATTGCAAGATTAGAGCATTTGTCAAGAAATCACTGGTATATCTAGTCTAGCAATATGATGTTTCGGTCTTCTCAGCATGAACTGCTATAAAATTAATGAAACTTCACCTATTTCTGTAACAACCACGAGACCCAGCTATAATAATACATTTTTGCAACTGGTTTATCCAGACAATGAATGAAGATTCACGGACCCACAAGTATTGTTTTTTACTGACAAAGCCTGGTTTTACTTAATTGGACATATGAACACACAAAATAACTGATTCTGGTGCCCAAAATACCCTGGAGTAATTCAAATAAACAAAAAAACTCCCTCATTTCATGGAATTTGATGGGCCATCACTTTTTCATATAATACTTTTGACCAACTTCCACGTATGCCTAATTATATAAAATTTCTAAACTTTAAAATGGAACCATATACTGTACAGTATTTATAATTTCATTATCACTGACATCTCTAAACACTTTATGCAAAGTGTAGAGAAAAACAGGTTTATATGCACGTAAATGAGTAAATAAATTATTTAAATTTGATCATTTGTCATGTAAATGTGCAGTAATAGTGATTAACTATCACTTATGAATAATAACTGACAATTATGTACAATTCTCTGCTAGCGATATTCTATAATTGCAGGTCATTATTGATAATAATATAATGACAAGAAAAATTATACGGTAAACTGAGACAAAAAAGGTGAATGAATCACTGGGGCCTACGTCCAAGAAGCCTAAAGTTTAATTAGTGAACATTTGGAATTATCTCTATTTGAGCAATTTTTTAAAGAAATACTCTTATTGCTGGCTTCCTTTACTGATCAATTCTTCTTCTTATTCTTTTAAGAGTCTTTTATTCCTTACCTGCATAAAATTTTAAGATCATGTGAAAATATCACATATGTGCTTCCTACATAATAAACTATCCATTGCATTAAAATGTTCTAATATCTGATAATACAAATTTAACAATCCCATTCTTTAAAAGTACAAACATCAGAATTTACTACATCTAGATATAGATAAACATATTTCTAATTATAAAATATAGACTATTAGAATTTCATAAGTATTTTTCTTTTCAACCCCTGATGACTTAATGGTATATGATCCTGTAATTTTGTGCCATGCCTGTGGAGGAGTGGAAGACTGCATACCTTTTTGGTATTGTGAAGAATCTGCGACAGGTATCTGAAGCATTCTAGTTCTTTCTTTAGGCCTCGAAGGAAGAGGACTGGACCATCTGAAAGTTACAAGACATATAATTAAAATGTTTTACCTTCTTAATGTCCATTGACAAATTCTGTCCACCATTTCAACTTCTTTGTAATTCAACTTTATTTTCCATAGACATTTAGTTTAAAATTTGAAAAACATGTCTTCTTGATGATGAAAGACTCGGGTTACAAGCCGCGTCAGGTGGCTGAATGGTGAATAGACCATATCTTCTGCCAACGTTTCGAAAACAACCCCTGCTCTCATCCTCAAGGCTGCTGCGTAACAAATCTGAGCCCTGAGGATGAGAACAGAGATTTCTCTCACAATGTTGGCAGAAAATATGGTTCATTCACCATTCAGCCACCTGACATGGCTTGTAACCTGAGAGTCTATCATGAAAGCTTCACTTTATACATGTCTTCTTCTTATTATCCATATGCACATACGAGAAACTCTACTCTGACAAAAAGGAGTTTTACTAAACTTTCTGTGATTATCGAAATACATGAAAAATCTTAAATCAATTTAACAATCACAAACTTCAAAGTGGAACATAACAGAAATATTATTAAAGCTAAAACCATTATCTTGTATGCATAATTACACAATTTAATAATCCATTTACACATGAACATTCCAAACAAGATATTTACTATTTACTTTGAAAGTGAAAACAGATGAAATACTATGGATGGCTAGGAACGTGTTCATAATTCTTTTTTTAAATTTAATTAATATTGTGTACAAAGATAATACAAATACAAACAATGGACAACAAATTGAACTTGTACACTTCATGCAACATAGAGTACTATGGATTGTCCATGGAAAATGCAGTACATACAAAAATTGAATGTTAAATTTTCTGGGAACCTTGGTCAGAAAATAAAAGTTGGAATTATCGTAAATGTAATTTTGATTTATTACTGACTAATTTTATTTACATTAGACACATTACTTACATGGCTCTCACACTTTCAGAGTACAGCAAAACCAAATGTCGCCATCTATAAATGTTAGGATATTCTATAGGGTCTATATTTCAGCCATCCAATGCCTGCATTACAGTGGCATGCAACTTGGTAGGTGAGTCACTAGAAAAAAAAATTATATTTCAATAAGACTATTTTGTGCTCATATACTTAGTATTCTGGGTTGTGATTCTGGGCACTCTTTAAGGTGGTTACAGATTTTTCATCATTAGATCTAAATGTTGCTAACCACATATAAGACTACATGGCAGCACAGGCGTTTGAAAATTACAAGATGAGGAAACAACAAAATACAGCTTCTAGCAATCATTACCATTTTAAGTGATTAAAATTTTACTGTCTACAAAAATTAGGTAACAATTAGTGTGTTTGGGTACTTCACTGTCAGATAAAGATTTCATGAACGACGAACTGCTGACCAGGCAAATTTGAATTCTATGCAGCTGCCAAAAAAACTTTCCCCAACATTATGGTTAAATAAATGTAGCAGCAGTAGTGGGTAGACAAATTATTCCACTCTTTGCTTCATGTGACATTCAGTATTTACCCTGTATAAAAACATCTGGACATTCGTCTGGTGTTAACATTTCAGCATCATCATCATCATCATCGCAGTATGAATGTACTTCATTTCTGCTGAGTTTTTCAGGTGTTGATGGTGGTGTGAAATATTCATCATCATCATCTGGAATACAAATAAAACTCACATGCATAAGACATGATTTGTTAGAGGCTACCATCTATACATTTCATAAAATTATATGGTCTATGATCTATAATCATCTTTCAAATTCACACAAAGAACTAATATTAAAACAGAATTTATCAACACATAGCATTTGAAATTACACATGAATGAATAAGTTGGTGTTCAAATAAGTTACTTCAAGAAGATTTATGTCTTCTGGCTTGTTGCGCTGTGTAGTCTGGTCGATGTTAACCAACGTTTCAGAGGTCATACTGCCTCCGTCATCCCCTGATGATGGAGGCAGTATGACCTCTGAAATGTTGGTATCCATCGACCAGACTACACAGCAGAACAACCCACATGGCAGAAAGATTCATACTCACAGCTGTGAAAACCTCAAATCTTACAAGTTACTTCAAATTTGCAAACTAGTAATAGAAATACATTCATCAGCCAATCCTACATAATAAATAAATATTCTGACCAGTTAAAAGTGTAATGTCTTCACTTCTGAGCCCAGTAAAGTCCTGGGTTAGAGGTAATTGCCAGAGTAAACCAAAGAACTCAGAGAAAAACATGTCTCACTGTTACTTTGCGACAATGCCCTGGAAATGAACCCAGGCCTCTGAAGTATGAAGTTAAGAATTGTATGTAGAATATTAACACACACATTTCAAAACTTCTTACAAGAAAGCAACCTGCATACCTGAAGAATGGCTGGAGTATCTCCACTACTCACTAGGTACCGAGGATTATCCCAGATGGTAGTTCTGAATGTATGAGCATCACCACATTCTATCAGTTTCCTGAGCCAAACCAAACCCTGTGATTTAGGTGCTCTGAAAGGACTTGATTTTTCTCCTGTTACAGGACTGCTGGTTTCTGAATTATCAGATAACACAGATATGGGAACTACAATTTCAGGTCGTTGAACTGCAAACTCCACAGCCTCCTGTCTTGTCTTAAACGATTTAAACCTCGCTTTCTTGTATTTCTTCATAATTTTCAGTGCATCAGATTCTAAGACAGCGTCACTAGATATATTTACACCATAATACATTTCTTCAGAATTAACAGGATCACAAAATGTTTGTTTCATAATTGCTTCGTCCTTCACATATAAAATGTTGCGTTTAAATATAAGAACCTACTGTACATATAACTTTCATAAAACCCTTCTTAAAACAAGAACTTCAAAGGCGTCGAGGTAGGTAGACGTTAAATCAAAGTAGAAGCTTGATAAAACTGGAATTCAACTGTTTTTCAGTTATGACGCATTACTAATACCAACCACAGAGACGTAGCAACCTCGGGATGATAGACGCCATTTCACGGACTGTAAAATGTTTGTATTATCTGTGGTAGTATATACATCATGCCTGATGAAATTTAAGGTTCTCACGGCTTGAGTGCAATTGGTTCAGTACTTGGGTATTCATATGCTAATGGCAGATTAAGTACAGGAGCTTATAAAAGTGTGAAGGAGTGAATTAATTGCATATATGAGGTTCTCACAGTAGTGAGCAGCAATGTTGGTCTTTGGTTTTAATGCTGTATGGGGTTGTTGGTAAATAATAATAATAATAATAATTCAATTCATTTCATTTCATTTATTAGAGTGCTTGCAAAATCCAAAAGAGGCCAATAACAGCCAAGCACTAACAATAAACATAACAATACAAAAACAAACAAACAATAAACTAAATATATAGATGTACAATATAATAATGATAATATATCTATTCATTAATTTGTTACAAAATAATCAACAAGCAAATGAGCTGAATAATATGCCTAGGTATATAATAATTAAATTAAAAACAGTTAAATATAAATAATACATACAAAATGAAACTTTAGTAAAAAAAGAAAAAGAAAAGGAAATTGGCTAAATAAAATGCCTAAGAAAAATATTCTCCTTGTTAAAAATGTTGATGCGCTGACAGACTGCATTAACAGCAGAAGCACACCTAAACAAGGAACTAGCTTTAAGACTATGATAAACAAAGAAACGAGAAGTAGTCTCTAATGGATCTGGAGGGTACGCACAAAGAAACTGAATCCAAAACGGATGGGCAGCAAATTTTACCTTTAAATATATTAATGAGAAAGAGAGCATCAAGATGGCTCCTCCGCAGGTGCAGTCAAAGAAAATTTATCCTAACTGAAACGTCTTCATAATTATAGTCACTTAGGCCATTAAAAAATCTGGCGTGACATAAAGCAGCAAATTTCCTTTGAATTCTTTCAACTTTGGTAGAATCAGTGGAAGTAATAGAATTCCAAGTAACAGATCCATACTCCAATTTAGACCAAACAAGACTATTGTACAAAACCAATAAGCTATCTAAAGTAGAAAAAAAAGACATAATATACCTAATAAAATTTAGCATTCTAAGGGCTTGTGAACATATGTAATCAATATGTTGGTGAAAATAAAGCTTGCAGTCCATAATAAAATAAAATACTTTATTCCCTGTATATCAAAAATACATGGATATAGGAAATGTCAATCTACATTATACATTATCAATATTTTTAATATACCAATTAGGCATGATTTAATAAAAGAATCAGTAGTCAATAAGGAAATTAGGAAAGTAAATATGGACATAAAGAAGCTATGGAAAAGATTTAGAAATGTCAAACTGCTATATTTAAGGAATATAAGTAGAGGTTATCATACATGGCATGGACAGCATTTAAATAGAGTAGGTAAAGAGTATGTCACTCAAGAAATAAGTAAAATAATAGGTAATAATAGAGAAATCACCTCTGAAGTGATAGCCTTAGGTTTTTTAAGTCATGGAAACTAATAAAAAAGACTGTACCACAATGGCTCCAGTCATTACAAAATAAAAGAACTCAATCCAGGCAACAATTTAAAATTATACATCAAAATGCACATTATCTCAGAAATAAAACTGAGCTATTTACAGCATTCCTCCAAACTACTGCACCAGATATCTTGGCCATTTCCGAACATGGCCTTAAAGATGATGAAATAATTCAATGTACATTAGAAGGTTACACTGTAGCTTCATACTTCTGTAAAAAAGAACATAAAGGGGGTGGGATAGCTATTTATATCTCTAAGAATATATTACATTATAAAACAGTGAAATGGATTACAGGAAAAAGTATAGAATAAACTTTTGAGGTTGCTGGTATAGAACTAATTTGTGAAAGAAAAAGTTGTCAGTGGAACCACGGTTCCGGAGAATTTGACCATTGTTGCACCGTTTCGTTACACTTTTTTGCCGAATGACCCTTCCTTATAGACATATTTACGTCAAAAAAAATTATTGCATTATATCGATCACCAAGCGGTGTATTACATGAATTTTTCATACAGTCAACAGGTATTCTTGAGCAATTAGTACAGAAAGATTGTTATATTATAATAGTAGGTGATTTTAACATAAATACTCAAGAAGATGGGTGTGACCACAAACAGTTACTAGATGTTATAAATGCGTTTAATCTGACTATGACAATAAATATACCCACTCGAGTAACTGAAAGTACGGCAACAATTTTAGACCAAATCATTACTAACATGCCTTCACACTGCTATTCAACTTATGTAATAAACAGCCTACTTTCACATCACTATGCTCAATGTATAACTATTAATATGACTATACCACAACAAATTAGATGCTATAGAGAGGGCAGGAATGTATCAGAAGCCAATGTACTAGGCCTTTGCTCTTTAATATAAAATGAAACTTGGACTGAAGTGTTCTGGAATAATGATGTAAAGAAAAAATGGGATTCTTTCTCTAGTATTTTTAACTATTATTTTAATATAGCCTGTCCAAAAGTTAGAAGAAATATTGTAAGTGCTTTAAATGTTCAATTTAATTCAATTCAATTCTTTATTATTTGTGTGCTGTATCAACAGCCAGATGGCCAATTACAGATACAGCACAAAGATGAGCTCATGAACACAATAAAAGCATAAAAGATAAAACAAGCAGTATATAATATACATTGTTACGGAGGACATAAATACACAAGAAAATTGCAACTAAATATATTAGGATATTTGTAAAAATAATTTAAATCAATTAAGTAAATTATACTATTATAGAATGTGAAGAAGTGTGACAATTTTCGTCTCGAATATGTCCAAATCCCTGCAGACAACATTAGCAGCTGATGCGCATCTAGCAGAAGGACTGTTTTTGATCAAAGGGCTAACACTGAACATAGAAAAATCTCTCAGATTCCGAGCAGGGATGCGGAGACCGACAGCTTCCAGAAGGGAAGGACAGTGTTTAAAACCGCGGTAAACCTGCGCAAGGAACAGTGCATCACTGCAATGCCTTCTCTTACGCAGGGTATGGAGTTTTAAATATTCTAAAGCATCAGCATAGCTATAATGCACTTGGGGAAGGAAACGATAGTAGCAAAGGGCTGCAAACTTCTGCTGGATACGTTCCAGTTTGTTGGCATCAGTAGTCGTAATAGAATTCCAAACGACTGAGGCGTACTCGAGCTTGGATCTAACTAAGGTTACATATAACATATACAGGCAATCGAGAGAAGAGAATGAAAAGGTTAATGTGCGAACAAGACCCAGCAACTTAATACAATGTGAAAATATGTGGTCAACATGGTTGTGAAATCGGAGCTTGGAGTCAAAAAATATTCCCAGGTCTTTAATAGTGTCGGTACGTGTTATGGAGGACTGAAAAAGTTTGTAATCAAAGATAAAAGTAGTGGTTTTCCTGGAGAAGGAAATTACTTTAGTTTTACTAATATTGAGTTTCATGAAGTTAGCAGTGCACCAACCTTGTACCGAGTCAATGTCAGTTTGAAGTTCATTGCAGTCGTTGGGAGATTTAATGGCACGAAAAATTTTGATATCATCAGCGAAAAGAAGGCATTTAGAATGATTAATTACTTGGCATATGTCATCAATAAACAAGTTGAAAAGTAGAGGACCCAAAACAGATCCCTGTGGAACACCATAGAGGAGACGAAAGAGTTCCAGAAATGCGAACCTGGGATTGTCTGTTGGTTAAGTAACTACGAAACCAGTGTACATAACCATCAGCGAGTCCAAAAGCACTGAGCTTGTTGAGTAATAGATTATGAGGGACAAGATCAAATGCACTGCTAAGATCAAAATAAACAGCATCAGCTTGACCCTGGGAGCCAACTATTGGATTAATAAAATCAAGATAGGTTACGAGATTAGTAACTGTAGATTTAGATTTAGTAAAACCATGCTGACAAGGATTTAATTTACACTTTATGTAATGTGAGATATGATCATAAATAACAAGTTCAAATAATTTGGAAAAAGTATTAAGTATAGAAATGGGTCTGTAGTTACTAACAGTGGCAGAGTTACCTTTTTTAAAAACAGGAACTACTGCTGCCTGTTTCCATAAAATAGGGAAATAATTCTGCGTTAAACTTATATTGAAGATGTGCTTGAGAACAGGAACAAAGATCTCCGAACAACCCTTTATAACAAAGCTAGGAATGTCATCAAGTCCGACAGATTTGGAAGGTCTCAGACGACGAATTGCTTTACAAATGTCCAATTCGGAGATAGGGGCTAAAGACAAGAAGTCAGAGGACTCCACAGGGGAAGGGGATATGCCTAAAGAGGTACTGCAGACCGACTGAAAATGCTTAGCAAATGCATCGGCAACAGAATGGGGTTCAGCCAAATGAGTGTCGTTAACCTCAAGCTGAATACGGGTGGAATTTCTTTTTCTACGTGACGCCACGTATTTCCAAAATTGCTTGGGTTGCGACTTTAAATTGTCGTCAATCGACTTCAACCAAATATGTCTGTCAGACTTGATTGTAGCCTTCACTAGCTTGCGATAGAAGGAAAATTTACTATAAAAATAATCAGAGTTATTCTTTTTAAAACGTCCGTAAAAGAAATCTTTCTTCCAGATGTAGTACCGTAAAGCACTCAAAAATCAGTGAGGGAATTTTGAATTTCTGATATACCCGCGGGGAATAGCTTTATCCTTGGATAAATAATGATGTTATTACAGCAAGAACAAAATTAAAAAAATTACAGTAGGGCCCCGCTTTTCGGCGCTCAACAGCTGAGTCAGAGAAGTGTGTCCAGCGCCATTTTCTCGTCGCTGATTCAGTCTGTTTACAGCTTTTGTGCGCTCCGCGTCTCTCTGTATTTCTGGCAATTTTTCAGTTATTACAAACTGTATATTTATATAATATTTTTGTGTTACTACAGTGTAATTACAATGGCGTCTAAGGGTAGTAGCGATAAAAAGAGGAGTCGTAAGCCTCTTACTTTAAATGCCAAGTTAGAGATGATTAAACTTCGTGAACAAGGCATGTCTATGGCTTCCGAACCATCACCAAAACGAATAGGATTCGTTGAAGAGTCACATGATGAAGATGCGCCATCTCCATCATCCTTCCTACTATAAGCATATCAATTTTCAAATTTATATTCACCAATCACTATAAGCTGAGGACAATGTGTGTATTACTGATATTCATTTAACTTTCATATCATTTTCTTAGGCCTAGCGCTATTGTGCACTTACTATATGATAGTGTAACATCTTATTACGCTTTGATATGCATTTGCAAGTGAAATAAGGCAAAGATCCGCTTTTCGGCGATTTTCGCTTTACGGCGGGGGTCTGGTCCCTAACCCGCCGTATAAGCGGTGCCCTACTGTATATGAACTTTACATTCAAAGTAAGATTCATGAACATAGAGACAAGTAATATATAAGAAATATATAAAAAGGAATATAATGTAATAAAAAATGCAAAAGCAAACTACATCCAGCACATTATAACTAGTGCAAATAACACTCCTAGTGTATTGTGGAAATTTGTAAATAGAGAAAGAGGTTCTTTAAATAATGCATTGACTTGCAATATTCACCTGCAAGCAGGAAATGAAACAGTTACAAGTCCGCACAGAATACGTAATATTTTTAATGGTACTTTCTTAGAAACTGTAAGTAAACTCATACTTGATAATAACTGACAATTATGTACAATTCTCTGCTAGCGATATTCTATAATTGCAGGTCATTATTGATAATAATATAATGACAAGAAAAATTATACAGTAAACTGAGACAAAAAAGGTGAATGAATCACTGGGTCCTACGTCCAAGAAGCCTAAAGCTTAATTTGTGAATATTTGGAATTATCTCTATTTCAGCAATTTTTTAAAGAAATACTCTTATTGCTGACTTCCTTTACTGATCAATTCTTCTTCTTATTCTTTTAAGAGTCTTTTATTCCTTACCTGCATAAAATTTTAAGATCATGTGAAAATATCCCATATGTGCTTCCTACATAATAAACTATCCATTGCATTAAAATGTTCTAATATCTGATAATACAAATTTAACAATCCCATTCTTTAAAAGTACAAACATCAGAATTTACTACATCTAGATATATTATTATTATTATTATTATTATTTATTATTGACTGCAAATGGGTTTATACCCGGTGGCAGTGACCTACAATAAGATACAAAACAATAAGACACAACAAAACAATGAGAAACATCAACACAATGAGACAGAACAAAACAATAAAAAAAAGAGAACCAAAACAAAAAGACACAACAAAACAACACATCCCACTCAAAATAAAACAACTCATAAGATTACAAAACCATCTAACCTAAAGTACTTAACTTAAAAATTAATACCACCTAGACATAAGACAATAATAGTAATGAATTACAAGAGTCATCAACTGATGCACTCACACAAAAAAAAATTGAGACACACAATACAAAAACACACATCCACTAATTAATCACAATACTTAGATTAGAATATAAAGTCTACTCTCAGTACATGAAAATTTTATCCCAAAGAACTACAGCCCTTCATCACTTGGAGACTAAGAAACTTCACTTCCCTTATCACCATCTAATCCCCACTTAATAACCCCTTGCTTGTAATTACTTTTCTGACCCTCTTTCTAAAGGTGCCTAATTTACAGGGGAAAGACACTAGCACGCCTGCAGGTAATTGGTTCCATAGATAAACATATTTCTAATTATAAAATATAGACTATTATAATTCCATAAGTATTTTTCTTTCCAACCGCTGATGACTTAATGGTGAATATGATCCTGTAATTCTGTGCCATGCCTGTGGAGGAGTGGAAGACTGCATACCTTTTTGGTATTGTGAAGAATCTGCGGCAGGTGTCTGAAGCATTCTAGTTCTTTCTTTAGGCCTCGAAGGAAGAGGACTGGACCATCTGAAAGTTACAAGACATATAATTAAAATGTTTTACCTTCTTAATGTCCATTGACAAATTCTGTCCACCATTTCCACTTCTTTGTAATTCAACTTTATTTTCCATAGACATTTAGTTTAAAATTTGAAAAACATGTCTTCTTGTTGATGAAAGACTCGGGTTACAAGTCGCGTCAGGTGGCTGAATGGTGAATAGGCCATATCTTCTGCCAACGTTTCGAAAACAAACCCTGCTCTCATCCTCAAGGCTGCTGCGTAACAAATCTGAGCCCTGAGGATGAGAACAGAGATTTCTCTCACAATGTTGGCAGAAAATATGGTTCATTCACCATTCAGCCATCTGACATGGCTTGTAACCAGAGAGTCTATCATGAAAGCTTCACTTTATACATGTCTTCTTCTTATTATCCATATGCACATATGAGAAACTCTTCTCTGACAAAAATGAGTTTTAAGAAACTTTCTGTGTTTATCGAAATACAAGAAAAATCTTAAATCAATTTAACAATCACAAACTTCAAAGTGGAACATAACAGAAATATTATTAAAGCTAAAACCATTATCTTGTAAGCATAATTACACAATTTAACAATCCATTTCCACATGAACATTCCAAACAAGATATTTACTATTTACTTTGAAAGTGAAAACAGATGAAATACTATGGATGGCTAGGAACGTGTGCATAATTTTTTTTTAAATTTAATTAATATTGTGTACAAAGATAATACAAATACAAACAATGGACAACAAATTGAACTTGTACACTTCATGCAACATAGAGTACTATGGATTGTCCATGGAAAATGCAGTACATACAAAAATTGAATGTTAAATTTTCTGCGAACCATGGTCAGAAAATAAAAGTTGGAATTATTGTAAATGTAATTTTGATTTATTACTGACTAATTTTATTTACATTAGACACATTACTTACATGGCTCTCACACTTTCAGAGTACAGCAAAACCAAATGTCGCCATCTATAAATGTTAGGATATTCTATAGGGTCTATATTTAAGCCATCCAATGCCTGCATTACAGTGGCATCCAACTTGGTAGGTGAGTCACTAGAAAAAAAAATTATATTTAAATAAGACTATTTTGTGCTCATATACTTAGTATTCTGGGTTGTGATTCTGGGCACTTTTAAGGTGGTTACAGATTTTTCATCATTAGATCTAAATGTTGCTAACCACATATAAGACTACATGGCAGCACAGGCGTTTGAAAATTACAAGATGAGGAAACAACAAAATACAGCTTCTAGCAATCATTACCACTTTAAGTGATTAAAATTTTACTGTCTACAAAAATTAGGTAACAATTAGTGTGTTTGGGTACTTCACTGTGAGATAAAGATTTCATGAATGACGAACTGCTGACCAGGCAAATATGAATTCTATGCAGCTGGCAAAAAAACTTTCCCCAACATTTTGGTTAAATAAATGTAGCAGCAGTAGTGGGTAGACAAATTATTCTACTCTTTGCTTTATGTGACATTCAGTATTTACCCTTGTATAAAAACATCTGGCCATTCGACTGGTGTTAACATTTCAGCGTCATCGCCATCATCATCATCGCAGTATGAATGTACTTCATTTCTGCTGAGTTTTTCAGGTGTTGATGGTGGTGTGAAATATTCATCATCATCATCATCTGGAATACAAAGAAAACTCACATGCATAAGACATGATCTGTTAGAGGCTACCATCTATACATTTCATAAAATTATATGGTCTATGGTCTATAATCATCTTCCAAATTCACACAAAGAACTAATATTAAAACAGAATTTATCAACACATAGCATTTGAAATTACACATGAATGAATATGTTGGTGTGCAAATAAGTTACTTCAAGAAGATTTATGTCTTCTGGCTTGTTGCGCTGTGTAGTCTGGTCGATGTTAACCAACGTTTCAGAGGTCATACTGCCTCCGTCATCCCCTGATGATGGAGGCAGTATGACCTCTGAAATGTTGGTATCCATCGACCAGACTATACAACAGAACAACCCACATGGCAGAAAGATTCATACTCACTGCTGTGAAAACCTCAAATCTTACAAGTAACTTCAAATTTGCAAACTAGTAATAGAAATACATTCATCAGCCAATACTACATAATAAATAAATATTCTGACCAGTTAAAAGTGTAATGTCTTCACTTCTGAGTCCAGTAAAGTCCTGGGTCAGAGGTAATTGCCAGAGTAAACCAAAGAACTCAGAGAAAAACATGTCTCACTGTTACTTTGCGACAATGCCCTGGAAGTGAACCCAGGCCTCTGAAGTATGAGGCGCTATGAGCATGATACATCATGAAAAATGTAGGCTACCAAATACACAAGATCATGCACATCATCATAAATACATGGAAATACATTCAAGAGAAGTCTAAAGGTTTTTGATGAAGACGCATCATTAAACTGACACAACAGTGTACATTATCTTTCATCTATAAATTAGAAAAAAATTATAAAACTATACAACTTAACAATTGAATAAAAATTTCCTTGGATATTATCCATCATCAAGAAGTTTTAGATTTGATATATACAACCTAACAGTTTCACCTAATGATGGAAGCAGAGCTAGCTTCTGAAACATGGGTGTTTTAAATTTACAGATGAAGGAAACTGTCGAATAACACACATCAGTTTAACATCTTCAAGGAACTTCCTTTGCGCTTCGAACTGTATCCAGTTACAGTATTTAATTATGTAGCACACTGCCTTCCTTATTCCTCCCCTGCCAAATCCACAGAGGAGGAGCCCTTTCTTGCTTCAGCACCATACCCCTTAATCTATTCTCTTAACTCTTGATGATCTACAACACGTTTTCCCAACCTGGTATCTGTGCCCTGCCCACATTTTTTAATAATGTACCATGATAAATTAATTTTTCCTGTGTGAAGATTCCTGTCTTCTGGGTTGTTGCTCCATGTAGTCTGGTTGAAGTTTACTAACATTTCAGAGGTGTGATGATGGAGGTAGCAAATACTTCTGAAACGCCTGTAAACTTCTACCAGACTATACACAGTGCAACAACCCAGAAGACAGGCATCTTCATACTCACTGCCATATGAAAATAAAATCTCACTAATTTTAAGTGATTAATAAAACCAACATCAACAAATTTATAAATACAATTATTTAATATGTGGAACTGTTGGTGTTAGTATAATTTTCAATAAACTAACATGAAAGTTAAAATTGTTGTCAGTTACAATATGTAGCCCCTAAGTCAATAAGAAAGGATAAATGTAGTTCCAGGGTCTTCAAAGGTTGACAATCCATGCTTTACATCACATGGGCATAGACAGGGAGAAAAATAATGACACTTAGTTTCTCTGTACTATTATAAAATGGGGACCACATATTTTCTGAGAATATTGACACCACATATATCTGAAATTGTATGGACAGGAACAGGTGTAAACTGACTTTCATATTACATCAACAAACATGGCAAATTTTATTAAATTATTATATTAAATATTTGCAATATTTCTTGTTATCACTCAACAGTGCCAAATGAAACATATTCTTTATTTTCAGGATACTGCACTACTATAATTCCAAATAAATTTCAGAATTTTCTGGTCATAAATTTTGTAGATGGAGATAATTTTCCTGGTTGTCCATGTGTTCAAATCCTTATCTGTAACACGGCTGCAATGTATAAAATTTAAAACATAGAACACAGCACTGGATTTATAACATTTCCATTATTTAAATACAGAAATGAATCTTCTCATGCTTTAGAGGAAACCAAAAATTAATGGAACATCTTTCTGATCTGTGCATGATTTCTATTATTAATTCCCTCCCAAATTTAGGGGATCGATTTTACGTGTTTGTCAGAACCCCTACATTCTGTAAATTACAACTAGTCCCTTCAGGTCTTTATACAGGGCTAGTCTAAATGATGTTCCCGATTTGAAACACATGTTACTCACGTTTAATGAAATTCAGATGCACAAAATTGGTACCGATGGAAAGAGAAACTCTCCAAGTTTATGTTGGTATACTTCGCGGCCGCATAGTAACACTTTTCGCCGCCAGGGGCGATATGACAGAAAATTACTTCCAACGAAGGCAGAGGAGCCTTTTGTGTCCTGGATTTCCACATTCACCGGACCTGACGCCCTGCGATTTTTTTCTGTAGGAGTTCATCAAAGATATTCTTCATGCCACCCTCACCACAGACCTTGCCAGAAGCCATTACAGCAATCGATCATGATATGCTGCAACGTGTCTGGGAGGAACTCGACTACAGGTTGGATGTGTGCCGAGTTACCAAGGGGGCTCGCATTGAACACCTGTGATGTACTGAAACAAAACTTGGAGAGTTTCTCTTTCCATTGGTACCAATTTTGTGCATCTGAATTTCATTGAACGTATTATTTCTTTCATATCGTGAACATCACTTAGACTAGCCCTGTATTCCACTAAACCAGGGTTCTTACCCTTTTTCGCTAGCATACCACTAGTTCTAATTTAACACACTAAATGTACCATAACCAAATTCGTTCAGGGAAATCTTATTTATGTTAATATGATCTTCTGCTTTTCTTACTTAGTTCGCATACCACCAGTGGTACGTGTACCACAGGTTGAGTAACGCTGCAATATACAATATTCAGTCTCCAGCACTTATATTAGCATAAATTTCCATTTTAAAAAGACATGTACATAAAAACACGGATCAGAAATCTTACCTTCTGAAAACTCACCACCTGATGATATGTACGTCATTTTATGTAACTTATTAGTTTCTGAATTATATGTCTGTCTCTTTTTAAAGCTGCTCACTTTCAGATTACAGTGTGTTTCATCAATGGAACCTTCCATCTCACTAATTCTTGTACTATCACACTGCTGGTCAGAATCTAGTGGAAAGTACATAATTAATTAGCTTCATTATTTATTATAATGTAAAATATGCTAATAGGATCAACAATAATGAATATGAGGAAGGAGATCAATTGTAACAGTAACTATATTGTCTAAAATCCTTTGAGTGTCACAGAAGAAGAATAGAATGCAATGGTATTTACAGCATTCACAGCACCATCTACTGAAGTAAAATATTGGTACTGCTAAAAATCTCTTTTTAGACATTCTAAACTTGTATGATTTTTCAAGAACAAATTGATTCTACAGACTCCACTCACTGGAAACCCTAACACTTGGAGGACTTATGTTTTCAAGAAAGAGACCAGTATATGCAACGAGTATAGGCGTGAATGGATAAAAATTTGATTTGTTACAAAGGTCGCTCAGTTACATTTGGGAGTGTCAAAGACTTCAACCTACATCACACGAACTGATTCCAACAAAAAATCTGTAATTCTCCTGCTTCATATTTGGGGCATATGATTTAAATCTTAGCCTGGAGACTAGTTATCCTAAGGTTTTTCATGGTTTTACTCAGGTCTTCCCTGCAAATTCTCGGATCAGACCATGTCCACCTTCTTCCATATCCTTTCAAATTCATTATTCATTACTCATCTCATCTCTTGATGCTAAGTAATCTGAACTACTGACAGTATCATTGAATAAACCACAAATAAATAAATACATACATAAACAATTTTTAGTCACATTCAGCATTTACTTACTTTAGTTCAGAGGTTCAAATAATGAAGAATTATCACTAGATGGAACTGAAATGGTGATGGATATATATTTATTTTCAGTGCTTTGTTAATCCCCGAGTATCACTACATTTTTAAGGTGGAATAAAGGTACCTTACATAAACTAATATAATTTCTACAAGTAATAAATAAAATTAAATTCTACAGACCAACACACCATGACATATATTTTATGCAAACAACGTAACAAATATGCATGTGTCAAAAACTCACCATTATCTTCTACAAATGTAAGTCGTCTTGTAATTCCATCTGATGAAGATTGTGTGTTAGCTTTGTCAGATGTATACCGCACATGATTTCTCTTGAAGGACCAACCTTTCCTAGAATTTCTCATAAAATTATGATTTTGTCTGAAGCATAAGCACTGTGAACCATCAGACCAAATCCTCATACATTCTTCTTCTGTTCGGACATGGATATCTTTCTTAGCACCACTGGTTTTGTCTGTGTCTTTATCATTTTCTTGTATTTCTAAGGCGCAAAGAATATACTCGGCAATACATTTTACCTGATTACGTTCACAATTGGTTTTTCTTTGGTGTTCATCATATGCATGTGCATCACGGTAACATATGCTCACATCATCCTCTTCATCTGAATAAGAACATGACAATGGGGAAACTGTAGATTGAAGGCCAGCCACGACAAATTCCAGTTCATCACTAGTAAGCTCAATAAGCTGTGCTGCTACGATTACGGCGATTCGAGAGTGAACGAGATTAAAATCGACAGATGCGAATCTGGCGTCATCTTTAAAACTGCTGACAAGATCTTGGAGATGCCTAATTTCTGGATGAAGCATGTCAGGCACTGAATCACTAACCCGTACACTACGACCAACAAACGCGAGTCCATCAAACATTCGTTTAGCGAACACACAACAAGATTTTTCTACACATAAGAATGGGCTAAGACCTGGATTCAACAGAGTTTCATCTTCCATGCCAGCATTTGCATCCACTTTTCGATGACTGTACACATTTGATTTGGTCTTAAACGCATTCTCTACTAGTGGTTTAACTGGACTGGTGTCAGACAGACTGCACGCTTTAAAAGCAAGGCACAGATTTGACACTGGACTAATCTCATCATCAACTGACTGATTTTCACTATACTCTGTTAAAGATGATACACAACCATTCACTACACATTCTGAACTATCATAACACTCCTTGGTTGAATATGGTTTCTGTGCAGCCTCCTGAAATCTGTTCTTCAGATAAGCCTCAAGTTTCTGAAGCCCATCCTCAGAGGCCAAATTTGTAAATGTATCAAGAAATGGCCAATATTCATTCCAACCAACCCTGAATTCCTCAGCCAGGTCCCTGTAAAAAATCACAGGCACAAAATATATTATACTTTCGGGCAAAGTAAAGCAGATATTTTCCTCCTTTGCATTATGCTTCATGGTCAACATTTTCTTTGGCCAATAACATCAAGCTACTAACTGAAACTGTTTGAGCAGGACACCATTCTACTACCAAAACAAATATACTAATATTATTTCATGTGAAAATAGTAAAAACATTTTCTTGCATCCAATTATTTTTATATGGAAAAACTGAGGAACACTGTCAACAAAACTGAATGAATGATAAGAGGCAGAGAAACAGCATAAAGTAGAATAAAACACGCATCTAAATACAGAAAGATAAAATGGAAGGAAAGAATAAATGGCTTTGTAATTTACCATCAACAATGCTTGATATTACTTATGATTGGCTGATGTGTGAGTAGTGGAGTCAGCATTTTCCTGTCTCGTGAGGTTCTAAATTTTAAAATGTATACATTCAGTAACAGTAACATATCATTTTGCTTCATAACCTAAACTTCATTTGAAATTACATATGCACAATATTCGGTTTTAGAGGTTAACTGGGACGTGCAAGGCTAAAGGTTCATAAGGGGCACCAAATACTCTTGCCCTTTCTCAGGTCATAGTGCATGTTATCTTATAATACATAAGAATATAACTGTTTGTTGAGTAAAATAATTTCTATATTTGAAACTCTGACTTCAAGAACCACTTAGATTTGGGCAAACAGTGTCTCACTACAGCAAAGTGAAAGAAACATAAGCTTGAAGTCGTCCGTATCTCCCACCTGCCAACTCTTTCTAATCCTTTCTCAACATCCAGCAGTCTAAATGCATGACAACTCAGACTTCCTGTATATGCCTGTCTGCAGGCATTCTGGTTTGGAGTCCGAGGCATCCGAGGAGGAGTCTTCCACTTCTTCCGAAACACGATTGCTTTTTCATGATTCATTGGTCCTGCATAAGCCCGGATTTCCATTCTTCCATTAAGTGGATCAGCTTTTAATACCTGATGAATAAACATTTTAGAAACATTTTAGAACAAACAGTAAATTAATAGAATGACGTCTCCTCTGATGATGAGCCATGTTTGTATGAAGTTAATTTTCTGCATTTCACAGACTGTGTCTGCCTCCAACACCAGAGACTGACAGGTTGATTTGATTGGTGATTGGGTGGGTGTAGTATAGATATATATGCACTGTCAGCTCATGGAGCCCAGTCTCCTTGATCAAGAATGGACCAAGGGGATAACAGTAGGTGGTGTATGGTGATCACCCTACCTAAAAGGACACAGTCCCTAGATTATTTCCTATAGAACTGAAAACTGAAACACAAAGACAAATAAAAATAACAAGAAATAAATTCAGAAGGCATTCAAAATATAATAAAGTCAAGATACAATTAAATAATGGAAAACAGCTATTAAGCACATAAAAACAGAACATCTACAAAAAAATTCAAAAAAGCTTTAATCAAGGTGTTTTGAGAGGAACACATTTAATCTGTACTCTTCGGTGCTAGGCAATATGATGAATAACCCATTATGACGGAAAAAAAATTGTGACAAAACATTTCACGTTAAGTAAAACATTTTACAAACTGTTATATTTGATAGCTTTGGTTACATATGAAGTACACACACAATACATGAGACAGAACATATAAACCTCCTAGCATCCATCAAATAAGCAGTGTGTGGGGTCTAAACATGGTAACAGAAGTAACTGTCAACATTCCCGCTAGAAATGAATCTCCAGACATCCTGTGAACACCCTGAATTGTCTCAGCTTCACTTTGCAATTGACACCTTGTCAACTACGTGCTCTTATATGAGAGAATTCTCTGACTAAATTAAATTTCTCAACAGGACCCTGCATAGTGGATACATGTGTAAAAACAATTTATTACCAACCAAAGGGCAAGCAGGAGAGAATGGATCACCAACAGTAGGCTGTACAGAATTATCCTCTGATCTAAGTACAGGAACATAAAACATGTCATCCAGTAAATTTGACAGTTTTTGCCTTAGACTTTCATCTGGAGAGGAAACACGACTGCAGATAACCTGGAAAAAAAGAAGAAGGAGAAATCATGAGTATGGTAAGTAAGATAGAAATAACGTTATGTACATATAACCACACTATTTTAATTGTTTCAGCTATGTAAAATGCTACATCTCAGCAAGCAGACTGGTCCTCTGGCAGCACTCCACATTTGTATTAGGGAGGTTAGCTAGTTTGAATCTTGACCAGTCTAATCACTATCCGGATTGTCATTTTTCTGTTTGTGAGTCTCTCCAGGCAATTTCATGGAACTGACATAAGCCATGACTGTATATTCCCAGATTCTTATCTATTCACAATTCATAATTATCGTCACATCACATTCAATTATATAAACTTTCTAAACTTCAAAATGGAATCATATACTGTACAGTATTTATAATTTCATTATCCTTGGTAAAACTCTAAAAGAAAGGCCTTCACAAATTCTTACAAACAATATTTTAAAATGTCAATGTGCTAAATACTTTATGATATACACAATTTAATTTTTTATGAAAATCAATAACACTGGGTGTGAACTAAATTTCTGGGTTATACTATCACTGAAAAATATTTTGGACCAACTAACTCCAAGGTAGAGGACTTTTCATTAAAAATGTCTGTCATTCAAATAGTCAAAAAATTCCCTCATTTCATGGAATTTGATGCGCCATCACTTTTTCAAATAATACTTTTGACCAACTTCCACCTATGCCTTGACCTCTTGTCCTACGGTTTCCCAAACAAAACTTTGTACATATTTCTTGATTCTCCCATCATACTACATTCCCAACCAATCACATTCTTCTTAGTTGAAGCACAAAGAATAACATAAACATTTTATACCAAGTACTCACTCCTGAAGAATACTGTGATGTATATATGATAATGAAAATACATGTTACTTGCATCTCTTGGTGTTTGTCCATATTTATTCCTCCCATGTCTATCACATTGTGGATAAGACACCAATACATCTACAACTGAAACAGCTCCCAATTTAACTGCAAAATGTATCGGAGTCTCATTGAGGGCCTTATCAGGAGTATTCAGGTAAAGATCCAACAAGATACGAGCTCGGTCCTGACAGTTGGCAGCATCATCATCTCCATACAGCAACTGAATAAATGCAACATTGCTCACTGTCTGTAGAATTAGATCACATATTTGTGCGTCACAAGCCTTGGCTGCTACATGCATTGCGTTATACCGTGAGCCTTCCTAAACCCGGAAAAGACAAAGAAACAGTAAATAAATTATTTAAATTTCATCATTTGTCACGTAAATGTGCAGTAATAGAGATTAAATATCACTTATAAATAATAACTGACAATTATGTACAATTCTCTGCTAGCGATATTCTATAATTGCTGGTCATTATTGATAATGAATAGATTATTCACTTTTACCATAAATTAAATATTACCAATATGATTGTCAGGCAGAACAAAGCATAATGATTTATAAGTTTATACAGTAAATTACAGCTAATGTAAAATAAATAAATAATATATAAATAAAAGACTGTGACAGATCTTAGTGTAGTTCCCGGTGCAATTAAGGTTGAAAGTACCCAGAAAAAATGGTAAATCCCCATAAGAGTTGAAATCAAAGAAGAACATGGATGTTTTTCTGTTTTACATTTGGATCTCAAGATAAATGTCAAAGAACAACACTGACTTTTATTTTAATAAAAATGCACAGCAAAGCACACTCCAGTTCACACACTGCTGCTTGTTGGGAAAATCTTGAATATTGCTTCCTCAATATTTTCTTTGATTTATTTTATGCACTTTGTCTTTCAAGCTACCCCATAAATAAAAATCACACAGTGTGAGGTCTGGGAAACAAGTTGGTCATAAACTTTCATTAATACATTTTTCACCAAACATGTCAGTTATTGTGGCCACAGAGTTATCGGTTGTGTTCACCTTTACTGAATCCTGCTGAAAGTAACCATACTCTTTCTTTTTTTCTGTTAGCTTAAGGAAAATCCTTTTCAAAATCTAATTAACATAGCTTCCTGAGTGAAGACTATCCATAAAAGAAAAACAGACAATTATTCACCATACACTGATTCCACACCAAACACCAACTTCTGGATGTTGAAGTAGAATATCATGAATGACTCCACGGTATTTTGAGCACCAGAATCAGTTATTTTGTGTGTTCATGTGTCCAATTAAGTAAAACCAGGCTTTGTCAGTAAAAAACAATACTTGTGGGTCAGTGAATCTTCATTCATTGTCTGGATAAACCAGTTGCAAAAATGTATTATTATAGCTGGGTCTCGTGGTTGTTACAGAAATAGGTGAAGTTTCATTAATTTTATAGCAGTTCATGCTGAGAAGACCGAAACATCATATTGCTAGACTAGATATACCAGTGATTTCTTGACAAATGCTCTAATCTTGCAATAGTATAATCAAGTTTTTCTTCTCTTTATTTTCTTATGCAATTCTAACCTATACTTTTGAATGTATTAACGAAACCTTGGAGAAATATCAACACCAGATAATTTTTGTTTTAAGTTCTCTGTGATATATACATAAGCTAAATTGGTTTTTTACATAATTATCCAAATACAAAATAACAACCCTGTATCTTGAACACACAAATAACAGAGGAAAAAGAAAAAACATTACTCATGCCAGTTTTCATAACCCTTTCTTAACCCATGGACTTAAAATTTTTAACAAACTTTGGTTTCTGTATATAATCACCCATACAAGAGCCTGGATTTCATTTAGTCATTCATAGATGGCTCCCAACTACACATATAAAAATAAAAAAAACACCTAACTTCAAAATCCCCTGCTTCTGATGCTCACTCTTAATGTTGTGAAACCATTTTATTGCACAGAATGTTTTGGTAGGGCAGTCTGATTTATTTTTTGTGTATGAAAAGAGCATTAAAATCAGAGATGACCGAGTTAGGAATTCTATGTAGAATACTAACACATACATTTCAAAACTATTTACAAGAAAGCAATCTGCATACCTGAAGAATAGCTGGAGTATCTCCACTGCTCACTAGGTAGCGAGGATTATCCCAGATGGTGGTTCTGAATGTGTGAGCGTCACCACATTCTATCAATTTCCTCAGCCAAACCAAGTCCTGCGATTTAGGTCCTCTGAAAGGACTTGGTTTTTCGCCTATTACAGGACTGCTGGTTTCTAAATTTTCTGTTAACACAGATAAGGGAACTACAATTTCAGGAGCTTGAACTGCAAATTCCATAGCCTCCTGTCTTGTCTTAAACGATTTTAACCTCGCTTCCTTGTATTTCTTCATAATTGTCAGTGCTTCTGATTTGTCATTATAGACATGCAGAGTGTCTGAAAAATAAAGCAAAAATGTTTATATATACAAATGCTGCATAAATCTGTCAATGGAAATGAGTGGATACTGTATGGAAATTCAACAGACAGTAATTAACTATTTTACATCCAAAAGAAAATAATTAAAATAATGACAGGTATTAAAAGCAGAGGCTCTTCTAGAAAATTAGTTAGAAAATTTTCTACGCTTTCATTTGCAAGTGAATAAATACTCTCCTTACTATCATTTATGGTGAAAAACTTGGACAAATTTCAAATAAATAAAGATGTACACAATCTAAACATAAGATGTACATATGACCTTCAAATGCCAAATCCTAACCTCACTACATACCAAAAAGGAGTATATTATACAGGTATCAAGTCATTCAATAATCTTCCACATACAATTAAGAGTTTAAATCATGATATAAAAGTAATCAAGTCTGCATTACCTCTTAACCTACTCCTACTCTGTAGATGATTCTACCTCTGTTGACACTTCTTAAGCTTTAGGTATATCTATATGTAAATAAGGTTTTGTTGCAAGATTTGAGGTTTCACAGCGGTGAGTATGAAGATTTCTGTCTTCTGGGTTGTTGTTGTATTTAAAATTCATAAGTTCTGTACTTATATTATTATCCGTGGAATGTAAATACACTATGTCTACAATTCAAAATCTTAAAACTAACTTTCGAATGCACCTACTTACCATCAGATTCTAAGGCAGCGTTTCTAGGTATATTTACACCGTAATACATTTTTTCAAAATTATCAGGATTACAAAATTTTTGTTTCGAAATTGCCGCGTCCTTCACATATAAAACGTTGCGTTTAAATAAAAAATCTACTCTACACATAACATTCATAAAACCCTTCTTAAAACAAGAACTTCAAAGGAGTCAAGGTAGGAAGACGTTAAATCAAAGCATAAGCTTTATAAAACTCGAATTCAACTGTTTTTCCGTTATGATGCATTTACTAATACCAACCACAGAGACCTACCAACCTCGGGATGATAGACACCATTTCACGGACTGTAAAATGCTATTACCTTTGGTAGTATATACATCATGCCTGATGAAATCTAAGGTTCTCACGGCTTGAGTGCAATTGATTCAGTACTTGGGCATTCATATGCTAATGGAGGATTAAGTACAGGAGCTTATAAAAGTGTGAAGGAGTGAATTAATTGCATATATGAGGTTCTCACAGCAGGTAGCAGCATTGTTGGTCTTTGGTTTTAATGCTGTATGGGTTTCTTGGTAAATAATAATAATAATAATAATTCAATTCATTTCATTTATTACAGTGCTTGGCAACATCCAAAAGAGGTCAATAACAGCCAAGCACTAACAATAAACATAACAATACAAAAACAAACAAACAATAAACTAAATATATAGATGTACAATATAATAATGATAATATATCAATTCATTAATTTGTTACAAAATAATCAACAAGCAAATGAGCTGAATAATATGCCTAGGTATATAATAATTAAATTAAAAACAGTTAAATATAAATAATACATACAAAATGAAACTTTAGTAAAAAAAGAAAAAGAAAAGGAAATTGGCTAAATAAAATGCCTAAGAAAAATATTCTCCTTGTTAAAAATGTTGATGCGCTGACAGACTGCATTAACAGCAGAAGCACACCTAAACAAGGAACTAGCTTTAAGACTACGATAAACAAAGAAACGAGAAGTAGTCTCTAATGCATCTGGAGGGCACGCGCAAAGAAACTGAATCCAAAACGGATGGGCAGCAAATTTTACCTTTAAATATATTAATGAGAAAGAGAGCATCAAGATGGCTCCTCCGCAGGTGCAGTCAAAGAAAATTTATCCTAACTGAAACGTCTTCATAATTATAGTCACTTAGGCCATTAAAAAATCTGGCGTGACATAAAGCAGCAAATTTCCTTTGAATTCTTTCAACTTTGGTAGAATCAGTGGAAGTAATAGAATTCCAAGTAACAGATCCATACTCCAATTTAGACCAAACAAGACTATTGTACAAAACCAATAAGCTATCTAAAGTAGAAAAAAACAAGACGTAATATACCTAATAAAATTTAGCATTCTATCTAGTCTAGCAATAAGATGTTTCAGTCTTCTTGGCAAGAACTGCTATAAAATTAATGAAACTTCACCTTTTTCTGTAACAACCACGAGACCCAGCTATAATAATACATTTTTGCAACTGGTTTATCCAGACAATGAATGAAGATTCGCTGACCCACAACTATTGTTTTTTACTGACAAAGCCTGGTTTTACTTAATTGGACATATGAACACACAAAATAACTGATTCTGGTGCTCAAAATACCCTGGAGTCATTCAAATAGTCAAAAAATTCCCTCATTTCATGGGCCATCACTTTTTCATATAATACTTTTGACCAATGCCTAATTATATAAATTTTCTAAACTTTAAAATGGAATCATATACTGTACAGTATTTATAATTTCATTATCACTGACATCTCTAAACACTTTATGCAAAGTGTAGAGAAAAACAGGTTTATATGCACGTAAGTGAGTAAATAAATTATTTAAATTTGATCTTTTGTCATGTAAATGTGCAGTAATAGTGATTAAATATCACTTATGAATAATAACTGACAATTATGTACAATTCTCTGCTAGCGATATTCTATAATTGCAGGTCATTATTGATAATAATATAATTACAAGAAAAATCATACAGTAAACTGAGACAAAAAAGGTGAATGAATCAGTGGGTCCTACGTCCAAGAAGCCTAAAGTTTAATTTGTGAACATATGGAATTATCTCTATTTGAGAAATTTTTTTTTAAGAAATACTCTTATTGCTGACTTCCTTTACTGATCAATTCTTCTTCTTATTCTTTTAAGAATCTTTTATTCCTTACCTGCATAAAATTTTAACATCATGTGAAAATATCCCATATGTGCTTCCTACATAATAAACTATCCATTGCATTAAAATGTTCTAATATCTGATATTAAAAATTTAACAATCCCATTCTTTATAAGTACAAACATCAGAATTTACTACATCTAGATATAGATAAACATATTTCTAATTATAAAATATAGGCTATTAGAATTTCATAAGTATTTTTCTTTCCAACCGCTCATGACTCAATGGTGAATATGATCCTGTAATTCTGTGCCATGCCTGTGGAGGAGTGGAAGACTGCATACCTTTTTGGTATTGTGAAGAATCTGCGACAGGTGTCTGAAGCATTCTAGTTCTTTCTTTAGGCCTCGAAGGAAGAGGACTGGACCATCTGAAAGTTACAAGACATATAATTAAAATGTTTTACCTTCTTAATGTCCATTGACAAATTCTGTCCACCATTTCCACTTCTTTGTAATTCAACTTTATTTTCCATAGACATTTAGTTTAAAATTTGAAAAACATGTCTTCTTGTTGATGAAAGACTCGGGTTACAAGTCGCGTCAGGTGGCTGAATGGTGAATAGACCATATCTTCTGCCAACGTTTCGAAAACAACCCCTGCTCTCATCCTCAAGGCTGCTGCGTAACAAATCTGAGCCCTGAGGATGAGAACAGAGATTTCTCTCACAATGTTGGCAGAAAATATGGTTCATTCACCATTCAGCCATCTGACAAGGCTTGTAACCTGAGAGTCTATCATGAAAGCTTCACTTTATACATGTCTTCTTCTTATTATCCATATGCACATATTAGAAACTCTTCTCTGACAAAAAGGAGTTTTACAAAACTTTCTGTGTTTATTGAAATACATGAAAAATCTTAAATCAATTTAACAATCACAAACTTCAAAGTGGAACATAACAGAAATATTATTAATGCTAAAACCATTCTCTTGTAAGCATAATTACACAATTTAACAATCCATTTCCAAATGAACATTCCAAACAAGATATTTACTATTTAGTTTGAAAGTGAAAACAGATGAAATACTATGGATGGCTAGGAACGTGTTCATAATTCTTTTTTAATTTAATTAATATTGTGTACAAAGATAATACAAATACAAACAATGGACAACAAATTGAACTTGTACACTTCATACAACATAGAGTACTATGGATTGTCCATGGTGCCTACAGATGTCTGAATAGTCTAAACGTCGTTATGTTGATATAGTAAAAAGTGCAGTTATGTTGACAGACGTGTAAGTGTTATCAAGTTGAAAATTCGACACAACGTGGATCTAAATTATAAATTTCCTATTAGGAATGGATTATTTGGTTTTATTCTTAAATATGGGCGTGTCTGACGAGCCAAACTGTATATATGTCAGCAAGGCGCACTTTTGAGACTGAATCTTATTAAATAATAATTCTGCCTTCCAAGGAAAAATAACTAGCGACCATGGGAAGAAACATATATCTCAAACACCGTTGGTCTCATAGGTAAATATTAAGCGTCCGCCCCAATTACGCGAAGTTTCACGTAAAGAGTAAAAAGAGGCTTGTTCCTTAAGATTTGTCCCAAATAAATGGCCGCCCCGATTAACCGACGGCACAATTAACCGGAATCTACTGTATTAACGTTAAGACTTTTGAAAGACCATGATAGTCGGGACGAATCTGTTCGTTCCACGTCCGTCAGAAGTTAATGTTAAGGAAGGGGGAGGGTAGCAAATGAGGAAGTGTTTACTGTCAGTACTGAAAACATTAACTTCAGCGGTATTACTTTTTAGCTCACTGTTCTGCTTCGTACGTCGGTAATATCTTTGGTTTGCGTAGTACGTGCGTTGGTTCCCTTCTACCCCCCCCCCCCGCCCCCCAAAGTATGACGTTGGCGAAACGCACGGTTGGGTACCGACTACTGTACATTTGTTTTTAACTGTATACTTGTGTCGATGGTAAAACTTGGTGTGGTATTTTTACAACAGCAAGTGTCCTGAAATTTTTTTATTTTTATTTTTAGTGTTCTGTCTGACGACAGGTCCATATGAACAGGATCCTTCCATCCTTTTCTCTTCTCGGACTGGGACCTGTTCATATACGTTCTTGGCAGATGATCCAGAAGTGGTTTGCCATTGCCTTCTTCTGTGTGTGAATGGAGTAATTGTTGGGATGCCACGGAGAAACCGAGGAAGCCCCCGGAGGAAAACTCCGTGTTACCTAGACCACGGCCTTGCCCAACACAAGTTATAAATTATGAAATATGACTGGAAAAATTATAATAGACAATCTTGATTGTCAGCAACGATTAAAACGGCTTGCGGGCAATTCTCTCTGGCTTCTTACTTACTTAATTGTCGGAAATGTAATTCATTCTGTAAAATATCTTGTGCTTAATATCTGTTGCACGTTCATTTGAAGTTATCAGCCTTTTAATACGAACCCAGAAAACGTTTTACAAAAACATTAAATACGTACGATATTTCAGTTTTACCAGTGTGGCAAGGCATTACTCAGCGCTCCACTCTAGTTGTGCACATGCGATATCACGGGCAACAATGATCGGACTTACATTGTTGACAAAACAGGACAGCAGTTTTTTATTTCTTGGAACAAATAGATGCAACTTCATTATAAATTAAAGATAAGAATATTTTCTGTTGCTTTCACGTTAGAAACGTAAAATAGATCCATCTTATTATTTTACGTAAATACGTCTATAGGGAAGGATCATTCGGCAAAACAGCGTTAGGGAAGTGTGTAAGATCCATATCAACATTGAGTAAATATGGAACCAACCAACCAACCAAAAATCTAACTGAGGGCGGAGGCCTGCGCAAGCGCAAGCATCGTCCCTACCTAGGTGAAACCATTCCTGCGCACAAGGCGCATTGCTGGAAATGGTAAACGGTCGTAATATAAGAACGGAAATTTTGCTAACGCTAACGGGGTTTCGTCGTGGCGGGAGCCTCGACCATTCAAACTGGGATCTGTTGCTGCTGATGGGAGGTCATCCCGTCAGGCAAGTTGTCCAAGGAATTTGGTTGGTTGGATCTCCGGGGTTTGAACCCAGAGAGGGAGGGGCCGTTTCGGCTGAAGGCCTCTGCGGCATGGGGGGAAGATCACTTCAGCTGATGGCCTCCGTGATCGGGGTGGGGGTGGCGGGCCGTGCCCCTATTAAGTTATACCCTGGCATTCGCCTTACAACTGAGGAAAAGCACGGAAAACCTCAGTCAGGGTAGCCGAGAAGTCTAACCACTCATTGTGCCGACTTGGCCGTCTTTTGGGGACGGCCTCGGCTGGCCTGCTGAACATCGGTCGCCCTCGGTTGCCCTTGGGCGACCTCTGGCAGCCCTCGTTCATCACGAGTCCCACTGGACACAACCAAAAAGCTAACTGAGGGCGGAGGCCTGCGCAAGCGCAAGCATCGTCCCTACCTCTCTCCAGGCTGTGCCGGTGGGGGTCTCGTCCACTCCCAATCACTCCTACCACTCACTCACTACCAACTCGCTCACCAATCAACTCTCCCAATCTACCTCAATCTGCTTTTCAATATACCATATATCCTGCGTTCTATAACAATGCTTTACTGCTTTACCTAAGAAACTAATTGTTACGTCATCTGTTTACTCGGCATTATTGTTTCATTATTGCTGTCAACAATCCGCTTTTGTTATTGCGGAAAGAGCTGTGCTGTGAATCGCTTGTAGAAGAAGTTTTACTTGACGCTAGTAGAAATTTGGGGATGAGTGAGGTTTTCCGAGCTTTTCCTCAGTTGTAAGGCAAATACAACAGCATAGTTCAAAAGGAGGACGGCCCGCCAACCCCAAATCATTGAGGCCTTCAGCTGACGTGAACCTTCCCCCCTCGCCCAACTCGCAGAGCGACCTCTGGGTTCAAATTCCAAACAACTCTCCAATCAAAATCCTTTCCAAGAAGGACGAGTTGCCTCACGCGATATGTACCTCACATCAGCAGCAACAGACCGTCAAGGCTTCCGCCCGACAAAACCCTCCTGTCAGTTATAAGGCTCATTTACCATTTCCAGCAATGCGTTTCTTACGCAGGAATGGTGTTTTCTAGCAAGGGACGATGTCTCGCGCATGCGCAGGACTCTGCCCTTATTTGCCCTTAGCTTTTTGGTACTGCTAGGTCCAGAAACAGGGACTAGCTCTACGGATTGGGCCCAACTGAGTCGGATTTCTACTTGGAGACGGAGAAAGACTTCAGTCTTCAAAACGCCATTTTTATTGGTTTTTGGTCTTGGACTTTGCATTAGGTCGAAAAAAATAATTTGCTTCAACATCTTAAGAGAGACTCGGGTCTGTGACCTTAGATGCTGTAATTTCCTCTGCGAAACGAAAGAATGTTGATTCGGCGTCGTTCTTTTATCGCTGCTAATTTCCTGTCAACAGAAACAATCCTTGTCAGGACTCGAATCCAGTGTCGACGCCTGTTTCTGTAATTTCCTCTCCGAAACGAAAGAATTTTGCCTTGGCGTCGTTCCTTTATCGCGGTTGCGTTCCCGTCAACCGAAACCATCCTTGTCGGGACTCGAACTCAGTGCCGAGGCCTTCGTTTCCGAAATCTCCTCTTCGAAGCAAAAACTCGGATCCTGGCGCCCTTCTTCTGTCTCGCTTAGTTTCGGTGCTAAAGGAAGCTCCCTTGCCGGAAATCGAACTCAGGACACTTTTCCCAGTCTTCTAAACTTCCTGTGTTTTCTCATGTGTCTTAAGGAATAATCGCGCCATGTTTCTTCTTCACGGGCCACAAGCGAACGAGTAAAGAAATGTCAACCCTCAATTTCGAGTTCCACAGTATTTACTAAGGAGGAAATACGACAGCTTCTTACAAATTCATCTTCTGGGTCTCAGACAGTCTTCGGGCTTGTGACTTTAGTCAGTCAAATCATTTTCCAGGAGAAAGACAGAATTTGCCTCAGCGCCATTCGTCCCTAGTGCTTGCTATCCGAGCAACAGAAAACATGTTTCCCGGGATTCGAACGAAGGAAACATTTTTCTCTGGCCCATCGCCCGGGACCCTCAAAAATCATCTTTAAAATTAATCAACTACACTGAAACCGCACGTTATTTTAAATAAGGGCAATGGAATTGAAATTCTTTCTTACGCCTCTTCTCATTATTTCTAAATGTTCGCGTATTCTGTTCTTATAGGGAAAGTACTTAATATTAATTATTGACTTCTTATATTCATGACTGAATGTAACTAAATTATAACTTAGAGTAATTATCTTTGTTTTGTTTTTTTAACTACCAACAATGTGCAGATATTGACCGACAATGGTCAGCTTTTACGTGAACACCTGCTTGCATAACAATGTAAGAAAAGGCATTGGAATTTCTAATCCACACCTGCAACAATCTAGCCTGAGCATCCCGTAAGGCTCTTTTCTCGTTTATTAAGCATGCAGTATAATAGCCTGAATGAACCCTATTGCACTCCATTACTTTACCTAAGAAACTAATTGTTGCGTCATCTCTTTACTCGGCATTGTTGTGTTACATTCCTGCCGTCAACAATCCGCTTTCGTTATTGCGGAAAGAGCTGAGCTGTGAATCACTTGTAGAAGAAGTGCGTCGTGGAGTAGATAATTTTGTGCTGTTAAAAACGTTTTAGAATATCACAATTACTTATATAAGAATTATTAAGAAATCTTGGTTATTGCGGGTGGACATCGTGGTCTCTTACAATTGAGCGAAGTTTGAGGTAAGGATTCCTATTTATTATTATTAATGTTCATCACATTTAATGTTTTCATCTTCATTTGTGAACTCGTGTAAGAGAATTAGGCTTGTCTTCTTTTTAACACAATTTCGAGTAATATTCGATTGACTTCTGTTTGTTCACGGCATCATTGATAGTAAAATAATATTCCATTAGGCAATTATCATTTTAAAGGAATAAAACGTGATTCGTAGCCCAGAATCTTAATAAAATAAATGGATCTTAAGAAGTGGGTTATATATTCTGAATAACAATCTTATAACTTTTTATCTCTTGATACATCGACATTATTAAAGCGTTTTGGGAAACTGTGAAGAATTTTTATTTCGGTTTTACAAGCCAAATTATCGACGAATCTTCCTCTTATTATCTCCCTACAACAGCAGATTAAATCGGGGATTGCTTGCTATTATTGAGTGCAAAGTATTTATGGGTGCAAAACGTGGTCTTTCACTTTGAGGGAGGAACATAGACTGAGGGTCTTTGACAACAGAGTGTTGAGGAAGATGTCTGGACCCAAAATGGGGGTGGGACAGATAATAGAGAAAAGTGCTTGACGAGCTCCTCACACGATGTTGTTGGGGGGAGGGGTAGCGGAGGGCAGGAGAGTGGTGCTTACAAGGCCTGAAGGGAGGAGACCTCTGGGAAGACCTCGGCGTAGGTGGGAGGATAACATTAAGATGGACCTCAGGGAGATGGGACTCGATGGAGCGAACTGGCTCAGGATAGACCCCGGTGGCGGGCTTTTGTGAACACGATAATGAATCTTCTGGTTCAGTAAAGGAAGTGGGCTATTCTTTGACGAACCGAGTACCAATCGACTTTTCACAGAATATCTTGTACATTGCAGTGTGTGAGTAGCGTGATTTAGGCCTGATCTACGCATGCGTTAGAACAACTTAGAGTTTTTGTGACTGTCCAACTGTAATTTTCGCGTTCAATTGATAAATTTAAAATACATTTTGTGCTCGTGGTTTATATAAATATGTAACTTAGGCAGGAAAGTCCTTAATCACGTAAGCTCTTAAGCACTTTTAGTTCTACAGAGAGAGAATAACTCGAAAATTTTATGCTTCTGAAAAGGCGTAATTTTCTTTTTTCAAAATTTATTTGTTAAGTGTCTGGTTCTGCATCAAAGGTCACGCAATTTCTATGGCATATTCTTTTCGTATTTTTTTTAAAATCGGTTCACCAGAGTAGATGCATCTAAGACTTTATAGATTACATTGATATTTTTTACGTAATGTCAACGTAGTTTACATATGAGAATGTATTTGAATCAGATTTATAATGTTATTGTCAGTTTTAGGCGATAAGAAGGAGAAAGGGCACAACTGCACTGACCAAAAGTCGACAAACCCAAAAGCTGCCATTGTTGTGGAGTTGAAGGTTGTGCATAACACCAGACTCCGCTCCAGGTGGTGAAGTTATTTCCTGGTTATTTAATTAACAGTACTGCCACTCTAAACGATAATTGTGAAAATGAAGTAAAAATGATCCACATTGTGTATTGAGCCCGTTGCACCAGTGCGTCATGCTGTCAGTTCCCCGTTACCTGAAGACGGTCACTGACGCCAAAGCATGTTGTAATGACAACTCTTGAACAAATAATTATTGTTTAATTGAAGCTTAAATTTTTATAAATGCAATGGGAACTACAATAACAAATAGAAATGAGGTCCATGATGAAATTAGGAGTAGAATTCATTCGGAAAACGCTCGATTGTATTCACTACCCAAAATACTGAAGGTCAGGATACATAAAACACTAATTTTGTATGGTTGTGAAACGTGGTCTCTTATCTTGAAGGAAGAACGTAGATTACAAGTGTTTGAAAACAGGCTCCGATGGACTGGACATGTAGCGCGCAAGGGAGGGGGTAGGCAAGGTGTGCATGCAGATTTATGGTAAGAAATACTTATGGAAAAGACCACCGGACAGACCAAGAAGGAGATGGGAGGGTAACATCAAGATGGATCTTCGGGAGTTGGGCTGTGACGATGGCTAATGGATGGAGCTGGCTCAGGATCGTGGCCGGTGGCGGTCTTTGATATTGTCGGTGTTGAACCTGCGGGTTCTGCTACCAGGGAGTTAGTTAGTTAGTTAGTTGGTTAGTTAGCTTTACTTACAAGGTTTTTACGAGGCATGCGGAGAATGTAGTACACAAGGGAAAAATGGAGAAATGAGTATAGAATTTTAGTCGGAAGACCTAAAGTAAAATACCACCAGGGTGGATAATATTAAAAAGTATCTTAAAAGACGTAGAATGCCAGGGTGTGGACTTCATTTATCTGGGTCACGTTGTGTGTGAGTGGGAGGAGCTGTTATGAACAGGGAAATTAATCTACGGTACCCATAAAAGTTGTTTAATTTGTTGCCCGGATTAATTATTACTAATTGTCAAAAATGCCTCTTCTTACTGGAGTTTCTTCATTAGGCACGTCGGTATTTTGTCATGAGCTGAGTTTGTAAGATCGCGATTAATCTTACGTCCGCATTTATCAGTTTTCTAGTTGAGAAAATTAATGAACATGGCTCCAGGGCGTCTGAATCTGAACAGACGTTTGCTGCCATTTTATCTCCTGCTTTACTTTTATTTACTTTAATTAGTTTAGTTTAGCGTATCTCAACTTCAAATGGTCTTCCACGGTTTATAAACACGTAAACTTACGTCACTGAAATTGTATTTATGAATATTGCAGTTGTGAGTGATTTTGGTACAATTCACCTCTTCTTCGGTTCATGTTGGGGTCAACCATTTTTATATTTAATAAAAGAATGGCAAAGACCTTTCTTTTTCTTATACATTTCTTATATTCACAATTTTTTAATATTTTTATTTGCATTTTTCTCGTGCGATTGTTTTGTAGCCACATCAGCATCAATTAGATATTAACCATTTATAGCTTAAAGTCGCCTAAATAATATTTGAACATTCAGTGGTAAATCAAAGAAGACAACTCAGCCATTACAAGGGTTAAAGTTTTTGAAGTAAATAATCGCTGTTTACGCTGCAGAACTCCGAATTGTTTATTTTTAAAGCAGATTGTGTTTGTAGGTGTCACTAGGTCTGTTCCGTTTATGTGCTAGAGAGTTGCACTACATGGCGTAATGATACTTCCATTAACAAAGTTGACATGAGCTATGAGTACATGTACTTCGATACTGGGAGTGCCATGGACAAAACACGTTAAACAGACGTCTATCTAACATTGGATGCGTCTTTTAAACGAGGTGACTATTATGCAGAAATTATGCAGTGACGGTTCGTGTTAATTTGATTTTGCGTATTCAAATGACTTGTGTCTTTAATGTCCGCACGGAATAATTAGTCTGTAGTTCCATGATGATGCTGTAAGTGTAAGTGAAATATTTATTACTGTGTTGTGGTTTTAGATCTTGCGTTTCAAAGTGGCAAGCCAGAAAATCATTATTTTATATTACGGTCATTAAATAGGACTAATTGTTTATATTTATACACAATCAAGCTGACTCCAGAGAGATGTTGGCAGAACACTGAGCTAGGTTTTGATACTTGTATGATAAAATAAAAAATAAAAATTGCTTGCATCATCATAACCTCAAATCCTACATAGAACGAAAGTTGACTGGTAATAAGACAAACGCGGAGGTGTGCGTTGTTAAACTGTGGGCAAAATTAAGCATGACACACATAAGCGAAAAGTGATTAAAATTTTGAGCCTTTTCGTTTGTTTTGGATCTCCTATTCAGAGTCCGAAGTTTCAGTCATGTAGTGTAAGTAGCAGCGACCATTTGTTATCTTGAGAATGTTGAAATAAAAAATATTCCCCCACACCAGAATATTATTGCTAAATGTTTCAGTACACATACTCATGTATTGCGATACCAATCTCTTCCTGGTCTTTTCGAAGTGTGCATTTGCCAGTAGTGAGTGACCAGCCGCTGCCTCCGCACAATTTCTACTCTGTCCTTATTTTTGTCTGCTAGAGCCATCTATTTAACAAAAAACTTTAACCAATTTTCTAAAAACAATTTAAGTATTTAACTGAAAACAATTTAACTATTAAGTTTTAATTATTCTAAATTGAAATTGTCATGATATCTCCCACAGTAGTTGCAAACTGAATATCGTCCATTTCTGGAATCTGGAAAGGAAATAAACATTTGGATCAGAACAGGAACTGGAATTATGGGTAACAAGTATGGAAACTGATGCAGCGAATATCTCGCGTTAGGCGATCTCTACGGATGCAGGTTTTGAAGGAATTTGTGACGAAGCTCACGGTGAAAGACACTGGGCTTATTCTAGTTGCTGGGACTTTTATATAAATTACAGGCTTCAACCTGATTCAGCAGTTTTTGGGGTAACTTCTGGAGATAGCTCAGTCAGTATAGTGACTAGCTACGGGCTGGACGACCGGGGTTCGATCCCCGACGGTGGCAGAGGATTTTTCCTCTAGCCTCTGCGTCCAGACCGGCTCTGGGGCCCACCCAGCCTCCTCTACAATGGGTACCGGGGTCCTTTCCCGGGGGTAAAGCCCCCATCTAGTGCCGAGGTCAAGGAAGAGAGGAGCTATACCTCCACTCACCCCAAACGCCTACATGGCGTATAGTGGGACAAACTTTACTTTTTAAGTGGAATATTGGATGTTTAAATTTCTTTTAAGTTGCTTGTGTTTAACATGGATGTAAAAACGTTTATTAGGATGTAATTATATAATGAGAATACCTTGATAAATATTGCAATTGCAACTGTCTACTAACAAGCCAGTGTTACTTAAAAAAGTGTTTTCGGAATTTAGTTCCTAAGAATGAATTAAAAGAGATCCAATTCTGATTTGTGATTTAACATTGCGTAGAAATGTCTTTGAATATTACAAATTTATAACTAACTAGAGACGTAGGTTGCAGTGATTAACATCTTTTTTGTCTGGAGGTATTAGAAACTAAGCTTGGGAGCCCTAATTCAGACGTTTAGGCTAGACTGCCTTGATATTACCGGCTACAAAATTTAATATGCTAAAGAATAAGCAATACATTTGCTAAGTTCAAATATTTAGAAGCAATAACAAATAATCAAAATTGTATTCTTGAATAAATTAGGGACAGATTGTATTCTGAGAATGTCTGCTACCTCGAAGTTCAGAATCTTTTGTGCTCCCATAATTTGTGTATAAGATTAAAGATGATCTACACAAAACACAGCTCTACTAATTGCTGTGGTTGGGTGTGAAACTGCTCAGGATATGATAAAATAGCAGTGTTTTTTTAATATAGTAACGACAATAGAGATTCATTAAAAGAAAGGGATTTCTTGAGCAGACGAGTGTCAGTTTTGTCAAGGGAGACCACAATATGAAGTTCGCTTAAATGATCGTACTAATAGTCTAAATATTCTTAAGATAGTGTAATTGCGTCATATTGTGAATTTTCTAACAATTATTTATTTTAATCCGTCTTATCACAATATTTAAAATTTCTTATAATTAAGATAATAAAATATCATTGATGTTCCATATCGATTGATCGATTTACATTTTAGAACATCCTTTACACAACATGTTTCAGTTTTTATAAAACCATCATCAGGTGTATAATATTTACGAACTTAAAACTCAAATATGATTCCATTTGGTGATGTTTCATGCCATTTGTTTTTCAATTTTGGGCGAGGTGTTGTCTTTTCTTAAATTTTATCAGATGTACATAAGAAAAGACAACACCTCGCCCAAAATTGAAAAACAAACGGCATGAAACATCACCAAATGGAATCATATTTGAGTTTTAAGTTCGTAAATATTATACACCTGATGATGGTTTTATAAAAACTGAAACATGTTGTGTAAAGGATGTTCTAAAATGTAAATCGATCAATCGATATGGAACATCAATGATATTTTATTATCTTAATTATAAGAAATTTTAAATATTGTGATAAGACGGATTAAAATAAATAATTGCTAAATATTCTGTTGCAGTTATATTGTTGTTACAAGGACCAGCACCTTCGATCATTGCCTACAAAGACGAAGTACCAGCAGGGATGATAACTTTTCTACCCAGCTGCATCTGCTCCACTAAAGTAGTCTGCTACCTGTTCATGATGTTTATGATTTTATGTGTTTTTAGGGTAGGCACAATGTCTCTCTATCTGACTGAACATGTCAGAATAAAGTCCTGGGGTGTATATATGGTGTAAGTGGCAAGTAGAGAAAATTACATAATGAGTTACTTGACAGTTTGTAAACTTTTAGATTAGCCCAATCAAGCAGAGGATTTATTTGCTACGAAGGAAAGAAAGAAGGGCTATGCAGTTTTCTTTGGATGATAATGAAAGTGAGAACTTTGTAAATACACATGCGTGGATGTAGGTTAACACAGAAATAAAAATTAGGGACAATTTAAACATGTGAAGTTTAGTAATCTCACTCCTCAAGATGCAGTGATGTGTCTTGGTCATCATGATAAATCTGGGGAGCTGTTGAAGTGTCAAGAGTGAATTTTATGTGTCAGCTAACTGACATTTTTAGAGGTCCTTGCTACTTCTGTCAACAGGGAAAAGGATCAAAACTGATGTGTCAATTAACGTCCTAGGAGACAGTCATATTCATACTTGTTGCTGTGAGAACCTAAAATATCACCAATGTCAGAGATGACCATGCACCAGATATTTAAGCAGTTTCTTAGAGATTAGACAAGCACTAGTCCAATCAGAGGGTGATAATCTTTGTATCAAAATGAATTGCACTTATATTTTGACAAGAAATATTCATTTTGGTACCACTGATCCAAAATAAGGTATGCATTTATAGGAAGTGTATTTTTTGAGGGCTGGTGTACACACATGCTTTAAGTATTGCTGACCAATTCATTTCTAAAACAAAACAGAATAAATGCATGTTTGTGTACATATATAGGACTAATCAACAAACCAACTAATTGCAATTTGTTGGTTGCTTCTGAATGTCTTGTCCCTCTATTTCATTTAGGCTGTTTTGACACATGTTAAAATTCACGAGTTGCCAACAGTGCTGGCTTAGCACTCAACTTTACAGGTCTGTTGTGAAGAAATGTTATAGTAAAGTGTTTGGCACCCCTGTTTCATATTGAGGAAGTTCTGTGCTGAAATCTCAGCCTGCATATTTTTGTTTTGCCAAATTCATTGAAGACCTTTCCATAAATAACAGATTACTGTGACATACAAGTGTAAATGTTATTTTCTCTTGGTGGCAGATCATTATACCAGAGATGAAAGTGATGTACCATGTGACTGTCGCAAACATAAATGACTTTCTTGAGACACTGAGATGGATACTCCATAAAGAAGATGCAGTGCATGTGCGGTTGGTAAGTGTGGAGCTCTTTGCTATCATCATTTTTCAGGGTGTATGGAATAAATATCAAACTTAGTCAAAATTAATACTTTTTAAATAATCAGATGCATACAGCAAGCAATATTTAAACTGCCATACTCTTTTATGAGTGCTGTAATTATCAGACTTATTGAAGATTTTTACACTGGTAACAGAGTATTATCACACAAGCCTGTAAATGTTATTTTCTCCTGGTACTACGGCTCCAAATAATTTGCAATGAATATTAATGGGCTGAATCATGCATGATATTTACACCTGTACTTAATTAGACACAAAGGATGTTCTTGAGTACTAGGGAATGATGGAATTGACAGTTGATTTGGTTATGTGACCTTTTCAAAATCCTTACTTTTGAAATATTTTAATATAATTATAAAAACAGTAGATAGAAGTAATTGTAACAATTAAAATATATATTAATATTCAGAGAAAAGAAGAGCATATAGGCTTGGTCACAGAAACATCTTGGATTCCCATTCATGTGGAAATGGAGAATAGAGAAACATGTCAAGACTGTAATGCAAATCTGTATGTAGTTTTGAACTGCTGAACATTAATGTGATATCTGGTACTCGCAGTTCATGAGGTCAGAGGCTACTGTTATTCACTTTGCATATGTTTGTACATAAGTTTTCAACTTAACGTTTGTTTGGGGTGCATCTTTTTTTAAAACAGTTGGCGACAAATGCAGGAGCTTTCAAATAATTCATTTATAGTATATCCATTTACATTTACATAGGTGAGATTATTTTGAGGAAGTTAACAGTTTCAGAAATTTTTTAATTTTATTCATTATTTGCTTTACAATTCTATGAACTCTACATGGAACATTTCTGATATAACCTCAACATCTGATGCAATGCAAGGTGGAGATTTTTTTTAAAAAGAAGTGTGTTCTAAAGCCTTGGAATATTTTCTCTCAAGTATGAACTTCAGGTGCATATTCTGTTGCAATGAAAGAGACATTTACCTCTTTCACTTGAAGTTGGGAAGTGCACTGTGTTTTATTTTGACATGAACCAGTTTTACAGAAAACTAGACAGACTTATGGGCCAAACATTTTGTTCTGTTCACCACATGCAGTCCATGGGCTCTATGTTGCATACCTCTCACTTACTGGCTAGAACAGCCTTTATATCATTATCATATAGGTTTTAGTTACCAATGTCATCAAATTTAATCCACTTACAACAGAATCAAATACGTAGAGCAATGTGAACATGTCCTTGTCTATGTAAGTACTGTAAATACCAAATTTAATTGACATCTTACAACAAATATCAGACACGTGTGTAAATGTTGTTTTCTCCTGGTTGTAGATTCGCAGCCAAGAGCTACCGATACATGATATGATACGTTGGATTGAATCACTGATGCGGGTAGTTGAAGAGCAGCGATCAGTATATCAGCAATCAGTATGTATAGAACCCTTACTGCCTTTTTCTCCACGCTATCACATAAATGCTTTATAACCCTTTATACTTTTAGCGATAATCACTACACATAGTGTTATGTTCCTCAAAAATGTCATAGTTGAATCATAGGGGTTTTTGAAGTACTATTTTAGGAATTCCCTCACTACATGTCATGGGTAGTAATTTTAACATAGAATGAAATATATTTTGTTAGATACAGTGCTGTTTTTATAAGTTGCCACTGTGAGCTGAATTTGCATTGATGACAGTAGCTAGTTCCTTGTAGTCTGTTTCTTAAAGGCCATTTGGCAATAGAAGGGAATGAGCCGTGGCCAGTATTTGCCAAAGAGTTGTCAGATTTAGGCTAGACTGAACGCTACTTTCATGGGTTTGAATTCCGCTCAGTTTATGCATATTTATGTGTGTGCTTATTTAACAGTGACCAAGCTTACTCATTGCCATATACCTCTCAGTGTGTTAATTCTGACATGAGTCATTTTTTTCTTGACACTTGAGTCTTAAAAACTATTGCAGGTGATTGCAAAGAGTCGTCAAACCAAGGAACTCATAGGGAATTGTCAGATGTAAAAGAAAGAAAGCCTGAAATTATTACCAAGTTTTATACTTTTCCTCTGGTTATGTTCACAATCGGTAGCTCTAAGAGTTATGCCTATTAGTTTTACCTTCTTTATCTTTCTGCATGTAAAAACTCAAGAGCCTCTGAACAGATATTCATAAGAAGTGTGTTCTAAAGCCTTCAAATATTTTCTCTCAAGTATGAACTTCAGGTGCACATTCTGTTGCAATGAAAGAGACATTTACCTCTTTCACTTGAAGTTGGGAAGTGCACTGTGTTTTATTTTGACATGAACCAGTTTTACAGAAAACTAGACAGACTCATGGGCCAAATATTTTGTTCTGTTCACCACATGCAGTCCATGGGCTCTAGGTTGCATACCTCTCACTTACTGGCTAGAACATCCTTCATATAGGTTTTAGTTACCAATGTCATCAAATTTAATCCACTTACAACAGAATCAAATACGTAGAGCAATGTCAACATGTCCTTGTCTATGTAAGTACTGTAAATACCAAATTTAATTGACATCTTACAACAAATATCAGACAAGTGTGTAAATGTTGTTTTCTCCTGGTTGTAGATTTGCAGCCAAGGGCAACAGATAGATGATATGACACGTCGCATTGAATCACTGATGCGGGTAGTTGAAGAGCAGCGATCACTATATCAGCAATCAGTATGTATAGAACCCTTACTGCCTTTTTGTCCACGCTATCACATAAATGCTTTATAACCCTTTATACTTTTAGCTATAATCACTACACATAGTGTTATGTTCCTCAAAAATGTCATAGTTGAATCATAGGGGTATTTGAAGTACTATTTTAGGAATTCCCTCACTACATGTCATGGGTAGTAATTTTAACATAGAATGAAATATATTTTGTTAGATACAGTGCTGTTTTTATAAGTGGCCACTGTGAGCTGAATTTGCATTGATGACAGTAGCTAGTTCCTTGTAGTCTGTTTCTTAAAGGCCATTTGGCAATAGAAGGGAATGAGCCGTGGCCAGTATTTACCAAAGAGTTGTCAGATTTAGGCTGGAGTGAACGCTACTTTCATGGGTTTGAATTCCGCTCAGTTTATGCATATTTATGTGTGTGCTTATTTAACACTGACCAAGCTTACTCATTGCCATATACCTCTCAGTGTGTTAATTCTGCCATGAGTCATTTTTTTCTTGACACTTGAGTCTTAAAAACTATTGCAGGTGATTGCAAAGAGTTGTCAAACCAAGGAACTCATAGGGAATTGTCAGATGTAAGAGAAAGAAAGCCTGAAATTATTACCAAGTTTTATACTTTTCCTCTGGTTATGTTCACAATCGGTAGCTCTAAGAGTTATGCCTATTAGTTTTACCTTCTTTATCTTTCTGCATGTAAAAACTCAAGAGCCTCTGAACAGATATTCATAAGAAGTGTGTTCTAAAGCCTTCAAATATTTTCTCTCAAGTATGAACTTCAGGTGCATATTCTGTTGCAATGAAAGAGACATTTACCTCTTTCACTTGAAGTTGGGAAGTGCACTGTGTTTTATTTTGACATGAACCAGTTTTACAGAAAACTAGGCACACTCATGGGCCAAATATTTTGTTCTGTTCACCACATGCAGTCCATGGGCTCTATGTTGCATACCTCTCACTTACTGGCTAGAACATCCTTGATATCATTATCATATAGGTTTTAGTTACCAATGTCATCAAATTTAATCCACTTACAACAGAATCAAATACGTAGAGCAATGTGAACATGTCCTTGTCTATGTAAGTACTGTAAATACCAAATTTAATTGACATCTTACAACAAATATCAGACACGTGTGTAAATGTTGTTTTCTCCTGGTTGTAGATTTGCAGCCAAGGGCAACAGATAGATATGACACGTTGCATTGAATCACTGATACGGGTAGTTGAAGAGCAGCAATCACTATATCAGCAATCAGTATGTATAGAACCCTTACTGCCTTTTTGTCCACACTATCACATAAATGCCTTATAACCCTTTAAACTTTTAGCAATAATCAGACCACATACTGTTATTTTCTCCAAAATTGTCATAGTTGAAACATAGGGGATTTTGAAGTACTATTTTAGGAATTCTGTCACTACATGTCATGGGTAGTAATTTTAACATGGAATGAAATATCTTTTGTTAGATACAGTGCTGTTTTTATAAGTGGCCACTGTGAGCTGAATTTGCATTGATGACAGTAGCTAGTTCCTTGTAGTCTGTTTCTTAAAGGCCACTTGGCAATAGAAGGGAATGAGCCGTGGCCAGTATTTCCCAAAGAGTTGTCAGATTTAGGCTGGAGTGAACGCTACTTTCATCGGTTTGAATTCCGCTCAGTTTATGCATATTTATGTGTGTGCTTATTCAACAGTGACCAAGCTTACTCATTGCCATATACCTCTCAGTGTGTTAATTCTGACATGAGTCATTTTTTTCTTGACACTTGAGTCTTAAAAACTATTGCAGGTGATTGCAAAGAGTCGTCAAACCAAGGAACTCATAGAGAATTGTCAGATGTAAAAGAAAGAAAGCCTGAAATTATTACCAAGTTTTATACTTTTCCTCTGGTTATGTTCACAATCGGTAGCTCTAAGAGTTATGCCTATTAGTTTTACCTTCTTTATCTTTCTGCATGTAAAAACTCAAGAGCCTCTGAACAGATATTCATAAGAAGTGTGTTCTAAAGCCTTCAAATATTTTCTCTCAAGTATGAACTTCAGGTGCACATTCTGTTGCAATGAAAGAGACATTTACCTCTTTCACTTGAAGTTGGGAAGTGCACTGTGTTTTATTTTGACATGAACCAGTTTTACAGAAAACTAGACAGACTCATGGGCCAAATATTTTGTTCTGTTCACCACATGCAGTCCATGGGCTCTAGGTTGCATACCTCTCACTTACTGGCTAGAACATCCTTCATATAGGTTTTAGTTACCAATGTCATCAAATTTAATCCACTTACAACAGAATCAAATACGTAGAGCAATGTCAACATGTCCTTGTCTATGTAAGTACTGTAAATACCAAATTTAATTGACATCTTACAACAAATATCAGACAAGTGTGTAAATGTTGTTTTCTCCTGGTTGTAGATTTGCAGCCAAGGGCAACAGATAGATGATATGACACGTCGCATTGAATCACTGATGCGGGTAGTTGAAGAGCAGCGATCACTATATCAGCAATCAGTATGTATAGAACCCTTACTGCCTTTTTGTCCACGCTATCACATAAATGCTTTATAACCCTTTATACTTTTAGCTATAATCACTACACATAGTGTTATGTTCCTCAAAAATGTCATAGTTGAATCATAGGGGTATTTGAAGTACTATTTTAGGAATTCCCTCACTACATGTCATGGGTAGTAATTTTAACATAGAATGAAATATATTTTGTTAGATACAGTGCTGTTTTTATAAGTGGCCACTGTGAGCTGAATTTGCATTGATGACAGTAGCTAGTTCCTTGTAGTCTGTTTCTTAAAGGCCATTTGGCAATAGAAGGGAATGAGCCGTGGCCAGTATTTACCAAAGAGTTGTCAGATTTAGGCTGGAGTGAACGCTACTTTCATGGGTTTGAATTCCGCTCAGTTTATGCATATTTATGTGTGTGCTTATTTAACAGTGACCAAGCTTACTCATTGCCATATACCTCTCAGTGTGTTAATTCTGCCATGAGTCATTTTTTTCTTGACACTTGAGTCTTAAAAACTATTGCAGGTGATTGCAAAGAGTTGTCAAACCAAGGAACTCATAGGGAATTGTCAGATGTAAAAGAAAGAAAGCCTGAAATTATTACCAAGTTTTATACTTTTCCTCTGGTTATGTTCACAATCGGTAGCTCTAAGAGTTATGCCTATTAGTTTTACCTTCTTTATCTTTCTGCATGTAAAAACTCAAGAGCCTCTGAACAGATATTCATAAGAAGTGTGTTCTAAAGCCTTCAAATATTTTCTCTCAAGTATGAACTTCAGGTGCATATTCTGTTGCAATGAAAGAGACATTTACCTCTTTCACTTGAAGTTGGGAAGTGCACTGTGTTTTATTTTGACATGAACCAGTTTTACAGAAAACTAGACACACTCATGGGCCAAATATTTTGTTCTGTTCACCACATGCAGTCCATGGGCTCTATGTTGCATACCTCTCACTTACTGGCTAGAACATCCTTGATATCATTATCATATAGGTTTTAGTTACCAATGTCATCAAATTTAATCCACTTACAACAGAATCAAATACGTAGAGCAATGTGAACATGTCCTTGTCTATGTAAGTACTGTAAATACCAAATTTAATTGACATCTTACAACAAATATCAGACAAGTGTGTAAATGTTGTTTTCTCCTGGTTGTAGATTTGCAGCCAAGGGCAACAGATAGATATGACACGTTGCATTGAATCACTGATACAGGTAGTTGAAGAGCAGCAATCACTATATCAGCAATCAGTATGTATAGAACCCTTACTGCCTTTTTGTCCACACTATCACATAAATGCCTTATAACCCTTTAAACTTTTAGCAATAATCAGACCACATACTGTTATTTTCTCCAAAATTGTCATAGTTGAAACATAGGGGATTTTGAAGTACTATTTTAGGAATTCTGTCACTACATGTCATGGGTAGTAATTTTAACATGGAATGAAATATCTTTTGTTAGATACAGTGCTGTTTTTATAAGTGGCCACTGTGAGCTGAATTTGCATTGATGACAGTAGCTAGTTCCTTGTAGTCTGTTTCTTAAAGGCCACTTGGCAATAGAAGGGAATGAGCCGTGGCCAGTATTTCCCAAAGAGTTGTCAGATTTAGGCTGGAGTGAACGCTACTTTCATCGGTTTGAATTCCGCTCAGTTTATGCATATTTATGTGTGTGCTTATTCAACAGTGACCAAGCTTACTCATTGCCATATACCTCTCAGTGTGTTAATTCTGACATGAGTCATTTTTTTCTTGACACTTGAGTCTTAAAAACTATTGCAGGTGATTGCAAAGAGTCGTCAAACCAAGGAACTCATAGAGAATTGTCAGATGTAAAAGAAAGAAAGCCTGAAATTATTACCAAGTTTTATACTTTTCCTCTGGTTATGTTCACAATCGGTAGCTCTAAGAGTTATGCCTATTAGTTTTACCTTCTTTATCTTTCTGCATGTAAAAACTCAAGAGCCTCTGAACAGATATTCATAAGAAGTGTGTTCTAAAGCCTTCAAATATTTTCTCTCAAGTATGAACTTCAGGTGCACATTCTGTTGCAATGAAAGAGACATTTACCTCTTTCACTTGAAGTTGGGAAGTGCACTGTGTTTTATTTTGACATGAACCAGTTTTACAGAAAACTAGACACACTCATGGGCCAAATATTTTGTTCTGTTCACCACATGCAGTCCATGGGCTCTATGTTGCATACCTCTCACTTACTGGCTAGAACATCCTTCATATAGGTTTTAGTTACCAATGTCATCAAATTTAATCCACTTACAACAGAATCAAATACGTAGAGCAATGTCAACATGTCCTTGTCTATGTAAGTACTGTAAATATCAAATTTAATTGACATCTTACAACAAATATCAGACACGTGTGTAAATGTTGTTTTCTCCTGGTTGTAGATTTGCAGCCAAGGGCAACAGATAGATGATATGACACGTCGCATTGAATCACTGATGCGGGTAGTTGAAGAGCAGCAATCATTACATCAGCAATCAGTATGTATAGAACCCTTACTGCCTTTTTCTCCACGCTATCACATAAATGCTTTATAACCCTTTATACTTTTAGCGGTAATCACTACACATAGTGTTATGTTCCTCAAAAATGTCATAGTTGAATCATAGGGGTTTTTGAAGTACTATTTTAGGAATTACCTCACTACATGTCATGGGTAGTAATTTTAACATGGAATGAGATATCTTTTGTTAGATACAGTGCTGTTTTTATAAGTGGCCACTGTGAGCTGAATTTGCATTGATGACAATAGCTAGTTCCTTGTAGTCTGTTTCTTAAAGGCCATTTGGCAATAGAAGGGAATGAGCCGTGGCCAGTATTTCCCAAAGAGTTGTCAGATTTAGGCTGGAATGAACGCTACTTTCATGGGTTTGAATTCCGCTCAGTTTATGCATATTTATGTGTGTGCTTATTTAACAGTGACCAAGCTTACTCATTGCCATATACCTCTCAGTGTGTTAATTCTGCCATGAGTTATTTCTTTTCTTGACACTTGAGTCTTAAAAACTATTGCAGGTGATTGCAAAGAGTCGTCAAACCAAGGAACTCATAGGGAATTGTCAGATGTAAAAGAAAGAAAGCCTGAAATTATTACTAAGTTTTATACTTTTTCTCTGGTTATGTTCAAAATCGGTAGCTCTAAGAGTTATGCCTATTAGTTTTACCTTCTTTATCTTTCTGCATGTAAAAACTCAAGAGCCTCTGAACAGATATTCATAAGATTAGTTATTATAGAGTTTTATTGAAATGTATCTGCACATTTCAATTTTGTTTGAATGTAGAAAATAACAAAAACTTAACATTACTACCTACATGTTTCCTAAGTGGAAATTCATGCAGCTTAGAGAAACATTGGGGAATCCTGTGTTATGATATCAACTAACCAACATACTCCTATGTGAAAGTTAATACCCCAAACAGTAGTCTACCAACACTGATGCCATTTGCAAAGTTTACATTCTGCGGTGCAAATAGAACTATTGTTCTATGCATACATTTTCTAACATGTTAATTTCTTCGAGCAGAAAATAACAAACTTTCAGTATTCTGCATGCATGATCAAGTAGTTCCACCCATAACAATGTTTGGTAATATCTAAAATATTTCACTCTTCCAGGAGAATAAGCTGATTATATATAAAGGAATAGTAGAGGGAGATACTGAAATCATAAAATATTACAGAGATACCCTGCAAAGTATTTTCTGTGGCATTCTGAATGACCAATCTCAGTTCGTGTCTGATGCGGATATCGATGTAAACAGTGGAGGTAATGAAGTGGAAAATGGAAATTGTGTGACAGAAGATGATGACAGTGAATCCGAGAAGGAATACACCGATGATAATCAGGTGAGTGAGACAGAGCAAAGACGAACAACTAGCAACAGAATCTGAGTTTAGAATATAGTGTAACTGAAATTGTATTTGATATGAGGCTGTGACACAGGTTTTGCCATAATTCCATTTTCCCTTGTCAGTATTATTCTGCCACTGATGCATATTGAATCATTTTGCCATCTGGTAGGTGGACAAAGGGCTTGTTAGGGTTTGCAGTTCCACAGAGATGTAATCTCACCCCATTCCATTCTGAAAAGAGGTCACTGGAGTTCATTTCTCCATGAAGATAAAATTTGTAGTTCCACATAGGTACTGTGTGATCGAAAAGTCACTCGCCCCATACTAACATTTGTACTGATGTAGCAATTCAATACATTTGGATGGATTAGTAAATGCACAATATTGCTGCAACTATACAAGTGCTCACGCACGTCATATTGTGTTATGAGCTGCTCATGCCAGTCCATCAGTTGTTTTTCAACAAATTCCAGTACAAGAAGCATGCGTTGTTGAACACTACCTAGTATTTTGTTCCTACTGAACTTTGCAGAATAAGGTTAAAGGTGCACTTCCTGATAATCCTCTGGCATATAAATTGACAATTTTTTGTGTGGTGCACTGTTTCTTTGACAAAATTACTCTTGATCTTGTTGCCCTGAACTACAGTAAAATTCTATCTGTAAATCAATGTAGTTCTTGTTGTAAGTAGTCATGTACTATGTCTTTCCACTTTGTGAAATACTTCGCGAGAAAGACAAATTGTATGGGACAGTAATTGTGAAACTCTAGAAACAGTTTTTCTGTTTTAAACTGATCCTAGCAATAGTAGACAATGCCTATAATGATCTGCAGAAATATTGTGGCACTGTTCAAGTTCTGAATTAGTTGTGGGAATGTGTTTCACTGTTATTTATTTTGTAAATTGTTTGAAAATGAAAGTAATAATTACGTTTATAGCAGTTAGGAAATAATGCCCCTGGTTCAGTGAAGCTGTATGAAGTATCTGTTCATCCATCTGTTCAACTTTAAAATGCATTAATCAATCTTGTACATGTGGCCTGATAGAGGCAGCAGTTCCAGAAAGATGTAATTTAATCTCACCCCACTGAATTAGGATCCAGAAAACAGGACAGTGGACTTCATTTCTCTATGAAGATGAAATGTGCAGTTCCACGTGGGTACAGTGTGTTGAAAATTCATACATCCCTTATTAAAATATTTCGTATTGGTTGCTGTTCGGTGTAATCAAACTGGATTAGTAATTACACTATGTTGCTATTGAAAATGAAGGTAATAATTACTTTTATAGCAATTAAGGAATAACGCACCTGCTTTAGAAAAGCCCTCTTTAAGAGCTGTATGAAGTGTCCGTTAATCCATTTCACCAACATTAAAATGCATTAATCAATCTTGTAAATTTTAATTTATGTTACAGGAGAATATGTTTTGTTTAAATGAAGAAATAATAGAGGGAGAGGAAGAAATTTGCAGCAATGACAGAGAAATCTTGCAAAAGACTGGCTCAAATGAGTTAAGTGACCAATCCACATTCATTAATGGAGTGGATATTCACTTAATTCGAGAAGGTAATGAAGAAGCAACTCGACAGCGGCTGAAAGAGGACGATGGCGAAACAGGGGTGGTAAGAGACATTTTAAGTGTAGAATATAGCATAACTAAAATGGCATTTGAAAAGAACCGCTCGCCCAAGTTACTCTCCCCTAGTTGCTCTGTTTTTCCCTGTCAATACTCCACCACTGCACCATATTACAACATATATCATTACGGGATGTGGACATGTGGCCTGATAGAGGCAGCAGTTCCAGAAAGATGTAATTTAATCTCACCCCACTGAATTAGGATCCAGAAAACAGGACAGTGGACTTCATTTCTCTATGAAGATGAAATGTGCAGTTCCACGTGGGTACAGTGTGTTGAAAATTCATACATCCCTTATTAAAATATTTCGTATTGGTTGATGTTCGGTGTAATCAAACTGGATTAGTAATTACACTATGTTGCTATTGAAAATGAAGGTAATAATTACTTTTATAGCAATTAAGGAATAACGCACCTGCTTTAGAAGAGCCCTCTTTAAGAGCTGTATGAAGTGTCTGTTAATCCATTTCACCAACATTAAAATGCATTAATCAATCTTGTAAATTTTAATTTATGTTTGGGAAATTGTTATAAATACTCGCATACTCACCAGTCCTGCAGTCCAACTGAGCAACAAAAAACTGTAAATTTCTGAGGTCAGAGCAACTATACCCAAATTCAGTTTGACGCATGTTTGAAAAAATTTGCGACCTTAACAATATTCTGATTTAGCAGATTTAAAAAACAGAATGTGATGAACACAGGGAGAAGATAAATAAATTACAGTAAAGTGATAGTTCTGCTAGTATGGTTATAGACACATTTACTAGTAGTATTGGAATGTGTCTAGAATTTCAATGAAGTGCATCATGTGAGCTTCATGTTTTCTCAATATATCATTCCTTAAGGACAACTCTGCTGTCACTGATGCCATCTGCATTTTTCACATTCTGGCAAAGCACAGAAATGTAATACTATTTATACATTTCCTAACTTGTTAGCTTCATGGAACAGAAAAAACTGTAGTACTATTATCTACACTTTCTGAAATAGTTCCTCCCATAAGTCTTTGGTAATATTTCACTCTTTCATAAGAAGATACCGTGTTTAATGGGAAAAATGATAAAGACACAGGATAAAATTGGCAGCGATGACAGAGAAAGGAAGGTAATAATTACTTTTATAGTAATTTAGAAAAGCCCTCTTTGACCCTTTGCGGTTCCTTTTAAATACCACTATGGCTCTTTTCTGGTCTATTTAAACACCACAAACTGTATAAATTCAACTACTATTATGAACAGGTTTGATTTTCTTTTATAACTTGCATAAAACAGAAGAAACTTTGCTAAATATGGTGAAAATATGTTTTGAGAGGATGACAGTTTTGTTTGAATACTGACCGTGTGAAATATTTTTCGCGAACTGTACCACTGTCCCTATTGAGATGTGTAATAAGTGTTGCCTTTCTGCTTGCTGTCGTTCAGTAGAGAATAAAGCAAGTCCAAGTCAATAGACATGACTTTGGCGACATCTAAACATCTCTTATTGCATGCAGATATAAGATGTATTAGCATTGGATTTCATAATCTCAGAACTGCGCTTCCTGTCGCACCGATTATGTTCAGAAGATCAAGACCAGTTCAGCACCATAAAAGTGTAAACGATGAAGTCACTACACATGAAGAATGCTTGATAAGAAGACGAATGAATATGCATATGTCAGTGGTGGATTGCTCTATGCGTCAAAGATAATTAAAAAAATATAATTCCCTACTAGGAAGAAGGGATATTTGTTTATAACTTGATCAGATATAAAATACTTCTATTCTAAGTAAATATGACAGCAACACACCCGATGGTATTCCTTCACTATAAGATGTATGGCAAAACACTTGGTGTGGAGTCCTGGCTTCTTTGGACACATGTCAGAATAAGATGACGTTTCTCCGCTGCCTTCTTTCACTATTATAAGGTACACACAGTCTTACAAGGAAAACTATGATTGAATTAGTGCAAAGAAGAAGGCTTGAATGATATGCTGACACTGTTTGGCAGCCTTAGTTTGACTCCAGATAACGTAAAAAATTCGTAAAATATGTGGCGGACTCAGTCCGACATCAGACCGGAACTCCGATTTTTAAATGTCGGACTCAGCCCAACGTATGACCGCAAAGGGTTAAGAGCTGTGTGAAGTGTCCATTAATCCATCTCTCCAACTTTAAAATGCATTAATCAATCTTGTAAATTTTAATTCATGTTTGGAAAATTGTTGTAAATACTCTCATACTCTCTAGTGCTGCAGTCCATCAGAGCAAAAGAGCTCTGTAAATTTCTGAGGTGCTAGCAACTATACCCAAATTCAGTTTGACGCATGTTTGAAAATATAAGCAACTTTTCTTGTGCCTGTATGGTTATATACACATTTACTATTTGTATTGATACTTAAGTACAATTTCTGTCTATGGCATGAGAAATGTGTCATGTGAACAGCAAATTCTTTCTGTATATCGATTCTGCCAGACAACTCTGTCGTCAATGAACATAGTTGTTAATATGACATTTTTAGAATTGTGTGCATACATTTCATAACTTGCTGACTTATAGGAACAGAAAAGAACTGTTATGATATTCTGTGTACTTGGTAAAATTGTTCCATCCATAACATTGTTGGGTCATGCTTAAAATGTTTCAATGTTACAGAAGTTTGTCCCCAAGCCAACAATAATGGAGGAAAGAAATGAAGTTTATTCATCTTCTTCTGAATCCTCTGTACCATCAGTGATGCAGAAGAGCAGGAGGGAGATACAAGAGAAGAGGATGCATCTTCTTGTGAATCTGCCATGCCAGTGACGATGCAGAAGGAAGATAAAATAGAGGAGAGTGTTTCTTCTTTTGTATCCCCCATGTCAGCAGTTGTACAGGAAAAAAATAAGAAGAGGAAAAACCTTTTCGCCTGGTTCCCCCATAAACGTAAACATGCAGGAGCGAAACAAAAAGAATAGTGAAGGGGATTGTTTTTGTTTGGAATCTTACATGCCAACAATAATGGAAGATCATGATGCATCATATTGTTGCAGACAGAAACAGTGCTTATTACTTTACACAATACAATCACCGCCACAAGAGTGATAATAAAGTAATAAGCACTGTTTCTGTCTGCACAAACCATATATTTATAATACATTAAAGATGGTTGTCTTCTGGGATTTGTGCAGCACTAGTCTAGTAGAAGCCTATTGAAGTTTCAGGTCGGTTTCCTGCCTCTGTTGTGAGGTACTTTTCTCTCTAGACTGCTTCCCTATTCAGTGTTAAGGTGGAAATAAATATGGGTGTCTTCTGGGTTGTAGTACTGTATACTCTGGTATAAACAAACCAATAACTATTAACACTATAATGGACACTATTGCCATACGCGTTTCAACCTCAAGAGGTCATCATCAGTGGCATTAAGGAAATTAATACATTTAGTCAAATGGTTCAAACTAGATTTAGAATTAAAAATGAAAAGGTATATGACAAGACTTTTGAAGTGACACTGCACTAGATGCTGTTATTCACAGGAGTAGAATTTGCGCTTAGCTATTGATCCCTTTGTTCGGTGGCCGTAGCTGGTCTCGGCGAGCTATAGTCGCGTCGTCTGTACCTTCGAACTCCAGAACTGTGGGTGAGAGACTGTCAGTTGGAAATGCAAGGGTATATATAAGCTTGAAATCAGAGGGCCAACTACTGAAAAAATTTTACTTTCTCCTGCTTAATGCTAGGTCAGATAATATGTTAGAATCTTTGGTGTTTTGTTCGTTAACAATGGCCTTGTGTATACTACTTTTGTGTATATGGAATTTTTCTAAAATATCTAGCATTTTACCCTTTGGAGCTATTCTTAATATGTTCATGATATCATCTATGGGGCCGTATTCATGTCCGTGTTCTGCATATTTCGATTTTGTTAAATTGAATCTAATTTCGTGGACGTGTTCTTTAAATCTAGTTTTAAAATCCCTACCGGTTTGGCCAATATAGACCTGCTCGCAGCTTCCGCATTTTAATTGGTACACACCACTATTATTGTATTTGTTATCTTGTTTTCTTGAAATGCATTTGAATTTTACTGTGTTGTTAACTTTGTATGCTACTTTTACAAGACTGAGTGTGGTAATTACCGAGGAATTTCTCTGCTATCAACCTCTTACAAAATTCTGTAAAACATTCTTTTGGCAAGATTAACTCCATATGCGAATGAAATTATTGAGGATAATTAGTGTGGGTTCAGACGAAACAGATCAACGATTGATCAGATCTTTTGCATTCGTCAGATACTAGAGAAAAAATGGGAGTTCGGTGGGACCGTACATCGATTATTTATAGATTTCAAAAAAGCCTATGACTCTGTGAAGAGAGAAGTGCTATATAATATTCTTATTGAATTTGGTATACAAAACAAGCTAGTAAGTCTAATAAAAATGTGCTTAAATGAAAGCTGTAGCAAAATTCGTGTAGGTAAATATTTATCTGAGACATTCATCATCAAGAACGGTCTAGAATATGCTATCAGGAATGTCCAAGATAGGCAGGAGGGTTTGCAATTGAACGGGACACATCAGCTATTGGCATATGCTGCTGATGTTAATTTATTGGAGGACGATATGAATACAATAAAGAGGAACGCAAAAGTTTTACTAGAGGCTGGTAGACAGGTGGGGCTAGAAGAAAATTCAGGAAGAACTAAGTACATGTTAGTACCTCGTCGACAGTTAGGCAACAGAATTATCTTAGGGTGGCTAATAAATCCTTTGAAAGTGTTACATAGTTCAAATACTTGGGAACGATAATAACAAATCAAAATGATACTCATTAGGAAGTTAGGAGGAGATTAAATTCTGGAAATGCTTGCTACTTCTCAGTTCAAAATATTTTGTCTTCCCGTCTGATTTCTATGAACCTGAAAATTAAAGTGTACAAAACAATAATCTTGCCTGTTGTTTTGTATGGGTGCGAAACATGGTCTCTCACTCAGAGGGAGAAACACACATTGCAGGTGTTTGAGAATCGGGTGTTGAGGAGGATATTTGGGCCTAAGAGGGAAGACGATGGAGGTGGAGAAAACTACATAATGATGAGCTTAAAAATCTGTACTCCTCCCCCAGTATTGTCAGGGTGATTAAGTCGAGAAGAATGAGATTGGCTGGGCATTTAGCGCGCATGGATGGGACAAGAGGTGTGCACCCGGTACTGGTTGGGAAACCTGAAGGGAAGAGACCGCTGGGGAGACCTAGACGTAGATGGGAGGATAATCTCAGGTGGTATCTATGGGAGATAGGAGTTGAAGGAAACTGGATTTTGTTGGCCCAGGACAGGGTCCGCTGGAGGGCTTTGATTAATTCGGTGATGAACCTTCGGGTTTGGTAAGCCATCTAGTTAGTTAGCATTAGAACACTCACTAAGATATTCAAAAACACAAACGTAAAAGTAGCATACAAAGTTAACAACACAGTAAAAATCAAATGCAGTTCAAGAAAACAAGATAACAAATACAATAATAGTGGTGTGTACCAATTAAAATGCGGAAGCTGCGAGCAGGTCTATATTGGCCAAACCGGTAGGGATTTTAAAACTAGATTTAAAGAACACGTCCACGAAATTAGATTCAATTTAACAAAATCGAAATATGCAGAACACGGACATGAATACGGCCCCATAGATGATATCATGAACATATTAAGAATAGCTCCAAAGGGTAAAATGCTAGATATTTTAGAAAAATTCCATATACACAAAAGTAGTATACACAAGGCCATTGTTAACGAACAAAACACCAAAGATTCTAACGTATTATCTGACCTAGCATTAAGCAGGAGAAAGTAAAAAATTTTCAGTAGTTGGCCCCCCTGATTTCAAGCTTATATATACCCTTGCATTTCCAACTGACAGTCTCTCACCCACGGTTCTGGAGTTCGCAGGTACAGACGTTGCGACTATAGCTCGCCGAGACCAGCTACGGCCACCGAACAACGGGATCAATAGCTAAGCGCAAATTCTACTCCTGTGAATAACAGCACCTAGTGCAGTGTCACTTCAAAAGTCTTGTCATATACCTTTTCATTTTTAATTCTGAATCTAGTTTGAACCATTTGACTAAATGTATTAATTTCCCTGATGCCACTGATGATGACCTCTTGAGGTCAAAATGCGTATGGCAATAGTGTCCATCATAGTGTTAATATTTGTTGGTTTGTTTACTCTATATTCTAATACACTAGACGGTATGCAAAGTATTAAGACTGGTATAAGTTTACCACAGTTTCAGAGGTCTTTGCTGCCTCCATTATCAGGCCGATGAGTAGCCATCACCTTGATGATGGAGGCAGCAAAGACATCTGAAACTCTGGTAAACGTCTACCAGATTACAAGGTGCTACAATCCAGAAGACAGCCATCTCTGTACTAACCACTGTGAGAGAACCTCACATCCTACAAGGTGGTAATGCTTTCTATGCTGCCACTTTGTCCCCGCAGATTGAGATAGTACGTGTCTGTAGACTCTCTCCATCGTCAGTTGAGAGGTGGCAGTACTTTTGTGTATATGAAAGGCCTTGCCATTCAGCCCTGAAGGTGGAGACTATTTTTCTCTACTGATTCTTGTAAAAAAATAAGGGCTTGAAGATGGTGACAGTATGATTCTCCGATTCTACAGAAGACTTGATACAGCACAAATCTCAGAACAACATCACAGTCATATAAAGGAGAGAGCAAATTTTGAATTGGTTTTCGTAGAATGTTTGTTCTCTGTAATATGGTTTGACCTAAGTACTTTTTGGGGTAATCTTTGGAAGCCAATTGTTAAAAATCTTTGTTCTTATGTATATCATTATGATGGTTTTTCACTTAATTTAACTGGTGTTATTAAATGCATATGGATTTCAATGTTTTTAAAAAGATTATTTTTCTGGTTTGATTACCTATGTAAAAGATATTGATTCTGTTTGTATTGACAAGGAATTGTCATTAGAATTCTGTAATAAATCTTTTGCCTTACATATATTCGCACCATATGGTATGTGTTTATCCCATTCACTGAATACTACGTACCTGTTCATCTGTGTCTAAATGGATGACAAGAGTGATCTGCGGTAGTGTGTTTCCTGTAAATGTCAAAACTAAATCTGCTTTCTTGGTTGTTTGTGTCAACTTGCTGTTACATGAGGTGTCATGGGTTGATGTTCTGTAGGCCGGCACCAAGAATGGTATCCTCTCATCCCAGTCTGGTGCATTAAAAGACCATCCTCGTATGCTACTCAACCATCTTCACATAGTATGCCATGCTGTCTGACGGCAAGCAAATAGGGGTGGTCCATGTCATGTTTATCCCAGCTGATAATCAGAGTTGTCCCTTGTTACTGTGAAGCTCTCTCAGGACCCTGAAGTATCAGCATCTGGTTCCTGGTTCTGTCTTCTCGGATATTGTGCCTTGTAGAAATTTACATATGTTTCAGACGTTCTTACTGGCTCCACTGCCAAGGCAATTATGCTCATCCTAATGATGAAGGTAACAAGCACCTCTGAAACGTCTATCTGTGTCTACCAGACTGCAGGCTGTAACAACTTAGAAAAGTACCATTTTAAGGAAAATAATTGTTTAGAGATAATTTGTTGAGGCATTAAAAGAGTATGCATGACTTTTGATCAGATTAATTGGTTAATATTTTCATTTGATTCAAGAAAGACTGTTTATTGAAGACAAGTTTTTGATAAGTAGTTCTGACTTATGGCTGTTATAATTTCCATACTACCACATCCCTTTAAGTGCCTCAAACAAGCCCTCTTTCAACAGTAAATGTTTACTAATTAATAAGATATTCATTTAACCACAAGGCAAGCATAAAAAGCTGTACTTTGAATTCTCTTTCATGATGGTAACTGATAAAATATTTAATTTAGATTGGTTGCAGATGATAACAAAAACATGCAAATTATAGGAAACACATTTGCTGTTTATTAGCAACTACATACATCTTCATGATATCAAAGATTTGAGGTCGTATCTGCCAAGATTTAATTTGGTAATAATCAGTACTAATGAATGTTATGCACTGAAACCACAAGATTGCATATTATGCAATTATAGTATCCCCACTAGCCTCACCATATAGATTGAAAAACTTGAAGGAGAAAAGGCATCTGAATTTATTTCCTAAACTGCTTCAACAATAACATGGTCACAACTATATTTATAGTAACATTTGGTTTACCTTACATCCTGAGCTCATGAAGAAGCTAGTTATAGACTGGTCAACGGGGATTTGATTACTGTCAGCAACACATATTGATCAGTGAAATAGAGGACCAAGTTCATCACACCCTCATGTAACTTTTGTATGCATAGCATATTTCTAACAGATGTAACCTTGTTCCCACATAACCTTAAATTCTAAATTTACAAAAGTGGTGAAATCTAGTATTAATGCACACCAAACATTATACATTAAAGTAATTAGAATGGGCTGAAGCAATTTAATTCAAATACTAGTCAATAACAAGAATGTCTTGCTTCATTTTGTCAAAACACATAAAGTGCCGTTGATTTTAGTATTGATAAATATTATACTGCCTTTTTGTATAAGCATATGTAGGATTTGTAATCTCGGTGTAGCAAGATTTCATACAAACACAGGCACCGTTTCATTTAATTTACAACACACAATTGAAATATGAATTTTTTTGTGGGCTTAAAACATGGTGTTTGATTTAGAGAAAATGGACGGTTTGCTCTTCATAAACTGAGTCACTCAGCCATTCATGCAATTGCCTACCTTTTAAAGATCACAAACATCTACTACAATGAATCAAATCCTCAGCCAGATGAATCCAATCCACCCATACCCTCATATTCTATGCTTCGCCATGCGCAGTGCATGTGTCCATCCCAAATGATATGACAACACGAATTACACAAAATATTAATGTTCATTATGAAATTTTCTGAAATATCATGTTACTTTTCCATGCTTAGTCCAAATACAACATGAACATATGGACCTACTTTTCTGTGTATGTTATCCTCATTGCGCATTGTAGCCGAGACAGCGTTCCATTGTACCTTACGTTGTTAGCATTAAATTGAAGTACTAGTATTCAAAATATAGTGGAAAAGCGTAGGATATAGTACCCAATATAAGACACGGCCGCGGAAGTGTTATCTCATAGAAACGACCCAAAAACTGTAAGTAATGGGCGACCAAAACCAAACAACGTGAAACAATACAGTAGCTACCATATTCAATAGGTATAGCAAGATGCCACAAGCAAAGAGCATAGACGTCAGTATTAGGTACCATGACCAAAGATAACTCAAACATGGTTGTAGACCACTGCGATATATGTAAGAAGGATGTGAGCAACAACGACAACTCGATAGAATGCGAGCACTGTCAGAGATGGCAGCACTGCGACTGCAGCGGCCTCACCAGAGGGGAATTTGATATAGCAAAAAGAAAGAACTGCAAGCTGACATGGTTATGCTCGGATTGCAAGCCGAAAATAATAAAGATGACTGAGATAGAAGAAAAAATAACAGAAAAGCTGTTATTACAGGTACAGTCCAAACTGGATGCCATGATGACTAACATCAAGGCGGTAATAAAGGAGGAACTAAAAGCTGCAACAAGCCTAGAGCTAAGACCACATAAAGTCCTTTCATCTGACATATGAAATTGAAATTGTGTGCGTGTTCGCTTGTAGCTCGAGAACGGGTAAATCGATTGCATTAAATTTGGGGTATGATATCAGGAAGAGAACACAGAAAGGTTAGAACTCCAGAAAATTGTCCTCAGTTCGAGTCCTGGTCAGGACGCTTCCAGAAGCTCGGAAACCAGGCACAGTTGTTAATTTCGAAGGTGTTCGGTTTAAGAATGATACTTCTTTCTGTGATATTCAAAGTTTTTTTTTCGCCTTTGTTGAATAAAGACTAATAAGAGATGAAAGCATTTATCGAATTTCCGTCCGTAACACTGCGGACATACTGCTAGTTTAATAGTAAATATTAAAAAGTACTAATAATTCCTAAACAATTTTGCAACTTTGAATAAGAAGCCTCACTACAACCAAAAACGAGGTTTTTTTAACCTATCGTTTAACGGGACTCTCCTTAGTAAGTCAGTGTCTTCTATTATATTAATGCCAACTAACATTACTTAAGTATTAGGGCCACGACGTACCTGGAGGCAGATATGAACATAAGCGAAAGTTGGTCTGAACATAAGAGTGAAGCTATTAGTTTTCTAAAAAATTCATTCTAAAAACTGCAGAAGGATAATTCTGCAACCATCAGTTTCAAGGCAGTACAGTGAAGTCTGCTGTCGCTTTCTTAGTTTCGTATCCACAGCAACTACCCAATGTGCGTTTCCATTAGTGCCAATATTTTCAAATAAGATCGTAAACAAATAATATAATGATTTAAATTATGTTTCACATTCAATTATTCACACTGTTTTGGTCATTTCGTTGGATAATCAAATTTGTGATCTAAGGTACTTACTTCATAATTTTTAGTAAAAATTTCCTGAAAATCTGCACATCACTTCGCAACTAATTAAAAGACAGATTGTGCATAAGAGTGTCAAAGTGACTCTATGAAAGGTTAATTAGTGAGCAGTGTTCTGTTTTGAGTGTTTGTGTGTTTTAGTGAAGTGATGTGTTTAAATTTTGTCGATAGTGAAATTCTGGTTGTTTCTTGTGATCAAAATTATGTATCAACATGATGTCCCTGTATAGGACGATTAAAGGTACAGGGACACAGCAGAGGTCCAGAGATAGAAGGTAAGGATCTTCATAGTACAGCAAGACAAAGAAAATAACACCGGTCCCTTGCCAACAGCCGCGATTTCTTTTTGAGACTAATACACCGTGTTACGTGTTCGAATTGGGGGGGGGGGAGCATATAATAAGATGCTGCAATAATTATTCACTATTTAAAATTGTATTTAAGCTGCTAATATAATAGAAAAATGTATGCATTCAGATATAAGATAATAATGCAAACTTATTACCACCAAACTTGGCGAGACAGATGAGGGGAGGGGGAGGGAAATAGGTGAGAACAGACAAAAATGGAGCCTATGTGGGATCTTTAGACAGAATACAAATTGAGGAATGAGGACAGGAAGAAGAAATAAGAAAACGAAACATAATTAAAATATATAATAACAATAATCGAGACTTGCAATAACAGAGGAACCAGCTCTTGTAAGTGCCATCAGGACATCAACATCAAAAATCACATAAAACATGTGGCAGAGGTTTCCTATGGTCTTCGGGGAGTGGATTTCAAGACCACACCAGGCACAGGCCGTCCTCCTGTTCGTAAGGCGTAGCTTGAACTCAGCATCCCCTCTGATCATTTGGCCCAAGTTTCTACTGAGCTAACAAGTATTTATTTAGATTTAGATTTACCCAAAACCGCTTATCGGAAAGTCCTTTTAACCCAAAGCAGGTGAAACACTAACTGCACAGAAAACATATGTGAAAAGTGAAGAGAGATCGGTAAAAAATAGGAAGCAAACAATACTTTTGTTGCAATGTCTTTATTTTAAACATCTCTAAAACATTTGGCAGCCACAACAAATACGATGTGAGGTCTGCTCTGTCTCCAATTGCTTCCAAATTTTGCAGAACTAGTAAATAAGGTGGTTTTGTACTCATTAGCTGGGACCCGGGTGATGTAATATTCATGGTGAATAATTACCAAATTTGTTGGTTCTGCTAAAGTGTTTATAGATGTTTAAAATATATTTTCTGTGCAGTTTGTGTTTTACCTGCATTGGGTAAAAAGGACTTTCTGATAAGCGGTTTTGGGTAATGAAGGGAAAAGGTTTGGGAATCAGTGCCCTAACAACACGAGCCAGAAAGACGACCTCCACCTGAACCAATTATGGAAGTCCCTTATAGACTGTCAGAAGTAACGAAGGAAGCCTCTGACTCAGTGGCATTGCTGTCATGACCTGGTCCTAGGCCAGCAGACATATCATTCGTTTCTTCCAGTTTTCTTTCTATAAGATTTACAAACCGACGGGTCGCTTCTCCCAAGACCAATTCCAAAACTGTAAAGAGAAACAAAGGAATAAGAAAATGGGAAATAAGAGAACGCAAGTGGATGTTACCAAGCAAGAAATATCCACAAATGTACATACCTCAGTAACCACTTTGACTATTATAGAAATTACCTGCTTGCATGAAAACCAAAGGTCCATTGTCATATTCACAAAATACCGCCATTGTGCCCTGTCATGAGTAACGTAAATCTATTCCTCAGCCTCAAGCCATATTTCTTTAAAATATAATATCACCTTCCCAATTAAACTTCTGTTTCTGAAGTAAGAAGTTCTTCACCAGAGATTACATGGGTAGAATTTGGTACGATTTTATCAAATTTTCTATGTCTGCATGCCCTATCAATCTCATATTTGATTTAATCACCCTAATACTACTTGGTGAAAAGTACAACTTATTTCGGCAATTTGTTCTCAAACACTCGAAAGTGATTATAAAACCAAAATCATATCACACTTTCAGGAGTTAAGAATAGTGCAACAAATGCATTAGTATGAGCAGTACTTACGAATAAGATGGTCGGTAATTGTAATGTAGTTTAAGGATGCCTCAATGCTGATATGACTTGTTATATAGTAAATGCACGAGATATCAGTGTACAAATCTTTCAGCAGAATAATCCAGGAAACCCACAGGCCTGTTCGCACCCACTGCGCTTGGCCCTAGAAAACAAAAATATCATATAAGTGAGAATTCATGTTTTCATGACAGCAAGTATTAAGAAGGAAGTCTCGTGGGTTGTTGTGAGGAATAGACTGGTAGAACTTTAATAAGGTTTCAGATATGCTGATGATGGAGGCAACAAGGGCCTCTGAAACGTCATTGGGCACATTACTGACCGTGAATATTCCATACAGCATCATAGATCCTGTCAGGATTCTCACAGCGGCACACAGCAAAGACACATCCTGCACCACCTTACGGACTGGAAGAAAAAAAATCTCGATTTTAGAGTTTACACAAACAGCAATTTACTATAAAATAATGTTAATGACCAAAATATGTTTGTTTACTTCTAACACTTTAGCCTGTGTGCTACTTGACTTGTGTCGTAAAGTTGCAGGTCTGTATCAAAGGAACGCACATCAAATGCGAGTTTAAGTCTCATCACAAAACCGATTACGAGAAAAGCAGAATCACAAATAGTACTGATGAGTTTTTTAAAACTCTATAAGGAGAAATTTGGATAGATTTTGACGTGAAAACGTCTTTAAAATCGATGCCGGGTGTGGGGAGGCAATCGCGCCCAAATGAGCGATAGTTTCTGTCGAAGTAATTTCAAACTTCAATAACTCAGCTAAAAATAGACATAGCGCCGCCATCTTAGTCTCGTTTTAAAGAAGAAGGATGACAATTTGTGCCAGTACCGCTCCGACATTCGTGGCGGCCGGACGTCGCGAACTGCGCACGCGCAAAGTGAACCCACGATTTTCGACTTTCCGGATTCGACACGGGATCATATCTCAGAGACTAATTATCCGATCCGAGTGAACCAAGTGTTGTTTTGAAGAGGAGTGTATATGTTACAACTCATCCTCGCCTCCAAGTGTGTATCTCAAAAACTCAAAAAGATACGAGGCTGTGAATTTGAAAAAGTTTGAAAATTTCCCGATTTTCTTAAAATGTCGCGATATATGAGGGCAAAGTACAACCAGAATTACAAAAATCGGGCACGAATGCGTAGAGCACAAAATTCTAAAGAGAATGACACCGAAAACGCCGGGCCCGGACCGAAAACCAACGCGCAGTACTGCCGCGAATATAGGCAACGTAAGCGCGCTCTGACAACTCAGGCGGCATCTGACGAGCCTGGATGTGGATTTCGTTACTGATGAGATGGAGAGTGCAATGGAGGTCGACCCAGACCCATCGGGCCCACTTGGCATATCCAATATGGCGACGAGGGCCCAAAATTGGACTTGTACCGGGGCCGACAACTACTTTAAAATTTTTGTTTAATTTCAATATACTATACACGATTGACGTTTTCACGAAAATAACTGCGGCAGTGTCCGACACTGCCTATCAATTTTTTTACTCAAGAAGTTAACTGTCGCGCCTTTGTCATTGATGTACAAAATATCGAAGTCTGACCGCAGACAATTTTATGTAATATATTATAATTAATAATTCTCGAATGAAGTGACCTTTTTGGTTATACTTATTTTTGAAACAGCGCAGACCTACTACTTTTTATTAACATCGCTGTAACTGGATCAATGCATTATGGTCTCTCGATACGTCACACCCACAAGCATCATGAAAACATACAAATTTCAACCAAAACGAACGGCTGGGTGGCGAGATTTCAATTGAGACAGAGACTTCATCGCTCTCACAAGCCAGATAACAACTGGCCTTTGGCATGATACAATACGTACCTGGCTGCGGGCCGAAATACTTCTCCCACAAGGATATTTGCCTGTCTGGGCAGACGATGCTGCCATCGGAGAGAAAAATCAAATCACTGTGACCACCTGATAACTCATGGATGGTTTTCCCCTGCACACCAAGAACATATACACTTAGAGATGCTTAATTAGAAAAAAATAATATTCCATACAGTTATGATAATGGTATTTTAATTATGTAATTTTAAATTTGTAATTACGAAAAACAAACACTACCTCCGTTATTTGAGTTCCCTCTAATCAAAGAATGTACAGTAAGCAATAATAAAACAAGCACGTACCAGGGTCAAAACAGCAAAGCAAATTACCAGCAATCTGCAGAAATCTACTTCATTTATGTTTGAATCCGTTTTCTCGGGTTTTCTTTCTAGAAGATTTACAAACCGACGGGTCGCTTCTCCCAAGACCAATTCCAAAACTGTAAAGAGAAACAAAGGAATAAGATAATGGAAAATAAGAGAACGCAAGTGGATGTTACCAAGCAAATAGTATCCACAAATGTACATATCTCAGTAACCACCTTGATCTTCTGCTCGACTATTACAGAAATTACCTGCTTGCATGGAAACCAAAGGTCCATTGTCATATTCACAAAATACCGCCATTGTGCCCTGTCATGAGTAACGTGAATCTATTCCTCAGCCTCAAGCCATATTTCTATAAAATATAATATCACCTTCCCAATTAAACTTCTGTTTCTGAAGTAAGAAGTTCTTCACCAGAGATTACATGGGTAGAATTTGGTACGATTTTATCAAATTTTCTATGTCTGCATGCCCTATCAATCTCATATTTGATTTAATCACCCTAATACTACTTGGTGAAAAGTACAACTTATTTCGGCAATTTGTTCTCAAACACTCGAAAGTGAATAATAAAACCAAAATCATATCACACTTTCAGGAGTTAAGAATAGTGCAACAAATGCTTTAGTATGAGCAGTACTTACGAATAAGATGGTCGGTAATTGTAATGTAGTTTAAGGATGCCTCAATGCTGATATGACTTGTTATATAGTAAATGCACGAGATATCAGTGTACAAATCTTTCAGCAGAATAATCGAGGAAACCCTCAGGCCTGTTCGCACCCACTGCGCTTGGCCCTAGAAAACAAAAATATCATATAAGTGAGAATTCATGTTTTCATGACAGCAAGTATTAAGATGGATGTATCTTGGGTTGTTGTGAGGTATAGACTGGTAGAACTTTAATAAGGTTTCAGATATTCTGATGATGGAGGCAACAAGGGCCTCTGAAACGTCATTGGGCACATTACTCACCCTGTATATTCCTAACAGCATCATAAATCCTGTCACCATTTTCAAAGCGGCATACAGCAAAGACACATCCTGCACCACCTTACGGACTGGAAGAAAAAAAATCTCGATTTTAGAGTTTACACAAACAGCAATTTACGCTAAAAAATGTTAATGACCAAAATTTGTTTGTTTACTTCTAACACTTTATTCTGTGTGCTACTTGACTTGTGTCGTAAAGTTGCAGGTCTGTATCAGAGGAACGCACATCTAATGCGAGTTTAAGTCTCATCACAAAACCGATCACGAGAAGAGAGAATCACAAATAAATAAAATAAGGAGAAATTTGGATGGTTTTTTTACTCAAGAAGTTAACTGTACAAAATATCGAAGTCTGACCGCAGACAGTTTAATGTAGTATATTATAATTAATAATTCTCGAATGAAGTGACCTTTTTGGTTATACTTATTTTTGTAACAGCGCAGATCTACTACTTCTTATTAACATCGCTGTAACTGGATCAATGCATTATGGTCTCTTGATACGTCACACCCACAAGTATTATGAAAACATACAAATTTCAACCAAAACGAACGGCTGGGTGGCGAGATTTCAATTGAGACAGAGACTTCATCGCTCTCACAAGCCAGATAACAACTGGCCTTTGGCATGATACAGTACGTACCTGGCTGCGGGCCGAAATACTTCTCCCACAAGGATATTTGCCTGTCTGGGCTGACGATGCTGCCATCGGAGAGAAAAATCAATTCACTGTGACCAGCTGATAACTCATAGATGTTTTTCCCCTGCGCACCAAGAACATATACACTTAGAGATGCTTAATTAGAAAAAAATAATATTCCATACAGTTATGATAATTATTTTAATTATGTAATTTTAAATTTGTAATTACTAAAAACAAACACTACCTCCGTTATTTGAGTTCCCTCTAATCAAAGAATGTACAGTAAGCAACAATAAAACAAGCACGTACCAGGGTCAAAACAGCAAAGCAAATTGCCAGCAATCTGCAGAAACCTACTTCTGTGAAAAACGACCTCATCTGAAAAAGAACAGTATTTCAGTAAGATACAATGTCTTATTTTTTGTTGCAATGTCAGTTTCTCAAAGTCAAGACATGCGACAAATGAGTTTATAGCGCATGCATTTACAAATACTTTTGTATGGAGTCGATTACTTAATTATAATGTAGCGTGGGTCGGTATACAACCTTGATTGTCAACCCTTAATTTCTTGTGGGGTCTACTACCTCAAATCCGATCTCAGTTGTAAACTTGGTTGGATTGTAAGAGACCACAAAGTCTTCCAGCAATAATGAATTTAATCAACTAAAACGTCTTTACAGCACAAAATTGTCTACTCCACGACGCACTTCTTCTACAACCGATTCACAGCTCAGGTCTTTCCGCAATATTTCTTCCACATTCTCACCTACTACACTACTCTCAAAGCAACCAACCAACCAAAGAAGCTAACTGAGGGCAGAGGCCTGCGCCAGCGCAAGCATCGTCCCTACCTAGGTGAAACCATTCCTGCGCACAAGACGCATTGCTGGAAATGGTAAACGGTCGTAATATAAGAACGGAAATTTTGCTAACGCTAACGGGGTTTCGTCGTGGCGGGAGCCTCGACCATTCAAACTGGGATCTGTTGCTGCTGATGGGAGGTTATCCTGTCAGGCAAGTTGTCGAAGGAATTTGGTTGGTTGGGTCACTGGGGTATGAACCCAGAGAGGGAGGGGCCGTTTCGGCTGAAGGCCTCTGCGGCATGGGGGGAAGATCACTTCAGCTGATGGCCTCCATGATCGGGGGGAAGGGTGGCGGGCCGTGCCCCTATTAAGTTATACCCTGGCATTCGCCTTACAACTGAGGAAAGCACGGAAAACCTCAGTCAGGGTAGCCGAGTAGTCTAACCACTCGTTGTGCTGACTTGGCCGTCTTTTGGGGACGGCCTCGGCTGGCCTGCTGAACATCAGTCGCCCTCGGTTGCCCTTATGCGACCTCTGGCAGCCCTCATTCGGCACGAGTGCCTTCCGAGTTGCCGAACTAAGGGGTTCCCCACACCAGCTAACCTCGAGTCAAACCTCTCAGTTAGTGCTCTGATGTGGTCGGCAAAGAAAGGGACCCCCAGATCCTCATGTATTTGCCTGTTACTAACGTACCAGGGCGCGTTAGTAACAATGCGAAGACACTTGGATTGCAGAACTTGCAGCTTCCGGACGTGGCTGCGGGCAGCTGACCTCCAGATCGGGCATGCGTAATCCATTATGGGACGGATGAGCTGCTTATAGAGTAGTACACCGTTCCTGATTGACAGGCCACTTCTCCTATTGATAAGCGGGCCTAGCACACCTAATCGTTGCGCTGCCTTCTTTCCCACTTGGTTGACGTGCGCCGACCAAGTAAGCCCGGCGTCAAGGGAGACCCCCAGATACTGCGCTGTTTTGACCCATTGGATCGGCTGTCCGAGGAACTGCACTGCTCGGGGCTGTTGGATGTGTCTTCTCGCGGAAATGAAGAGAACCGCGGTGCTCTTCGAGACGTTGATAGCAATCCTCCAGGCCCTGAGCCAGAGCTCAAGTCTACTGAGGTAGGTCTCCAGATACCTGACGAGAAGCGTTGGGCTACGGGACGTGACTACTAGAGCCGTGTCGTCCGCGTATTGTGCTAACTCGACGTGGCGGGACGGTGTGGGTATGTCGTTGACATACAGACTGAAGAGCACAGGGGAGAGAATTCCGCCCTGCACAACTCCAGCCCGCATGGTACGACGTGTGGACGTGGCCGACTGGAAGGATGTCTGGAATGTCCGGTCAGCGAGGTAGGAAGAGATGGTTTTTACCAAGTACGACGGGAAGTTGAGGACGGGAAGTTGAGGACGGTCAGTTTGTATAGGAGGCCTTGGACCCAGACTGTGTCGAAGGCTTTGGCCACGTCCAGGAAAACCGCGCCGGTTAGCCGCTTCTCATCAAGGTTTCTGTTGACCCTTTCGACGAGGCGAGCCAGCTGTAACGATGTGCTGTGTCTGGGTCGAAACCCAAACTGCTCGTCGCGCAGCAGCCCGCGTTACTCTCAAAGCCGATTGTCAATCGGCTTTTATACAATTACAACAATGGCTATGCAACAATGCCAATAAACAGACGCAACAATGTAAACGCAACAATGCTAAACGCAACAATGCATGAATACAACAATGTCATTAAACAGTTCAACAATGCCAACCCCAACACATCACAATAATATAGTTATATCCACAACTAGACGCACCAATATAATCTAGTATTTTGAAATATCAAATCTAAAACTTCTTGACGATGGTGAAGAGTCAATTGAATAAAAATTTACTTGGATATTATCCATCGTCTAGTAAATATAAAACGTAAAAACGTAAAACGACGTTTCGGAGATGGGACTCTATCTTCGTCTTCAGGTTCCTACACAGTTGGGCCCACTAGATAGAGCTAATCCCTATCTCCGGACAAAGTAAATAAAAAGGCATTACCACACCATCCATCCGTGGGACGTAAAAGAATAGTATGTAGAAATCAAAATTCATAAACACGATAAAAAGAACTCACAAAAGGTGGGAATAAATACACATGAATATTAATTCGAAACTCAATGCCCACCTTGACAAATGACAAAATACCGACGTGCCTAATGAAGAAACTCCAGTAAGAAGAGGCACTTTTGACAATTAGTAATAATTAATCCGGGCAACAAATTAAACAACTTTTATGGGTACCGTAGATTAATTTCCCTGTTCATAACAGCTCCTCCCACTCACACACAACGTGACCCAGATAAATGCAGTCCACACCCTGGCATTCTACGTCTTTTAAGATACTTTTTAATATTATCCACCCTGGTGGTATTTTACTTTAGGTCTTCCGACTAAAATTCTATACTCATTTCTCCATTTTTCCCTTGTGTACTACATTCTCCGCATGCCTCGTAAAAACCTTGTAAGTAAAGCTAACTAACCAACTAACTAACTAACTAACTAACTCCCTGGTAGCAGAACCCGCAGGTTCAACACCGACAATACCAAAGACCGCCACCGGCCACGATCCTGAGCCAGCTCCATCCATTAGCCATCGTCACAGCCCAACTCCCGAAGATCCATCTTGATGTTACCCTCCCATCTCCTTCTTGGTCTGTCCGGTGGTCTTTTCCATAAGGATTTCTTACCATAAATCTGCATGCACACCTTGCCTACCCCCCTCCCATGCGCGCTACATGACCACTCCATCGGAGCCTGTTTTCAAACACTTGTAATCTACGTTCTTCCTTCAAGATAAGAGACCACGTTTCACAACCATACAAAATTAGTGTTTTACGTATCCTGACCTTCAGTATTTTGGGTAGTGAATACAATCGAGCGTTTTCCGAATGAATTCTACTCCTAATTTCATCATGGACCTCATTTCTATTTGTTATTGTTGTTCCCATTGCATTTATAAAAATTTAAGCTTCAATTAAACAATAATTGTTTGTCATTAGAACATGCTTTGGCGTCAGTGACCGTCTTCAGGTAACGGGGAACTGACAGCATGACGCACTGGTGCAACGTGCTCAATACACAATGTGGATCATTTTTACTTCATTTTCACAATTATCGTTTAGAGTGGCAGTACTGTTAATTAAATAACCAGGAAATAACTTCACCACCTGGAGCGGAGTCTGCTGTTATGCACAACCTTCAACTCCACAACAATGGCAGCCTTTTGGTTTGTCGACTTTTGGTCAGTGCAGTTGTGCCCTTTCTCCTTCTTATCGCATAAAATGTGCATATTTATCACCGAACAACTAATACGCCGTTGATCATGACCTAGGCGTATTCGTTACGGTCTGGACAATAACATTATAAATCTGATTCAAGTACATTCTCATATGTAAACTACGTAGACATTAAGTATAAAATATCAATGTAATCTATAGAGTCTTAGATGCATCTACTCTGGTGAACCGATTTTAAAAAAAATACGAAAAGAATATGCCATAGAAATTGCGTGACCTTTGATGCAGAACCAGACACTTAACAAATAAATTTTGAAAAAAGAAAATTACGCCTTTTCATAAGCATAAAATTTTCGAGTTATTCTCTCCCTGTAGAACTAAAATTGCTTAAGAGCTTACGTGATTAAGGACTTTCCTGCCTAAGTTACATATTTATATAAACCACGAGCACAAAATGTATTTTAAATTTATCAATTGAACGCGAAAATTACAGTTGGACAGTCACAAAAACTCTAAGTTGTTCTAACGCATGCGTAGATCAGGCCTAAATCACGCTACTCACACACTGCAATGTACAAGATATTCTGTGAAAAGTCGATTGGTACTCGGCTCGTCAAAGAATAGCCCACTTCCTTTACTGAACCAGAAGATTCATTATCGTGTTCACAAAAGCCCGCCACCGGGGTCTATCCTGAGCCAGTTCGCTCCATCGAGTCCCATCTCCCTGAGGTCCATCTTAATGTTATCCTCCCACCTACGCCGAGGTCTTCCCAGAGGTCTCCTCCCTTCAGGCCTTGTAAGCACCACTCTCCTGCCCTCCGCTACCCCCCCCCCCCCCAACAACATCGTGTGAGGAGCTCGTCAAGCACTTTTCTCTATTATCTGTCCCACCCCCATTTTGGGTCCAAACATCTTCCTCAACACTCTGTTGTCAAAGACCCTCAGTCTATGTTCCTCCCTCAAAGTGAAATACCACGTTTTGCACCCATAAATACTTTGCACTCAATAATAGCAAAAATTCCCCGATTTAATCTGCTGTTGTAGGGAGATAATAAGAGAGAGATTCGTCGATACATAGGCTTGTAAAACCGAAATAAAAATTCGAAATAAAACGCTTTAATAATGTATCAAGAACTGTAAAGTGTTAGAATTATTGTTCAGACTATATACCCCACTGTTAGCATCCACGTATTTTTATTAAGATTCTGGGCTGCAAAACACGTTTTATTCCTTTAAAATTGTAAAATGTTAATTGCCTACTGGAATATTATTTTACTATCAATGATGCCGTGAACAAAGAGAAGTCAATCCAATATTACTTGAAATTGTGTTAAAAAGAAGATAAGCCTAATTCTCTTACACGAGTTCACAAATGAAGATGAAAACATTAAATGTGATGAACATTAATAATAATAAATAGGAATCCTTACCTCAAACTTCGCTCAATTGTAAGAGACCACGATGTCCACCCGCAATAACCAAGATTTCTTAATAATTCTTATATAAGTAATTGTGATATTCTAAAACGTTTTTAACAGCACAAAATTATCTACTCCACGACGCACTTCTTCTACAAGTGATTCACAGCTCAGCTCTTTCCGCAATAACTAAAGCCCATTGTTGATGCCAATATATACTAATGCAACAATGCCGAGTAAACAGATGACGCAACAATTAGTTTCTTAGGTAAAGGAATGGAGTGCAATAAGGTTCATTCAGGCTATTATACTGCATGCATAATAAACGAGAAAAGTGCCTTACGGGATGCTCAGGCTAGATTGTTGCAGGTGTGGGTTAGAAATTCCAATTCCTTTTCTTACATTGTTATGCAAGCAGGTGTTCACGTAAAAGCTGACCATTGTCGGTCAATATCTGCATATTGTTGGTAGTTGAAAAAACAAAACAAAGATAATTACTCTAGCTTATAATTTGTTGGTATTCAGTCATAATAGAAAGTACTTTCCCTATAAGGAGAGAATAAATTTAAAAATATTCGGAAGAGACATGAAGAAAAAACTGCATTTCCAATTGCCCTTATTTTAAAATAACGTCCGTTTCAGTATAATTGATTAATTTTAAAGATGATTTTTGAGGGGCCCGGGCGCTGGGCCAAAGATGTTTTATGTTGTTCGGATAGCAAGCACTAGGGACGAATGGCGCTGAGGCAAATTATGTTTTTGTTCCTGGGAAATGATTTGACTGACTAAAGTCACAAGCCCGAAAACTGTCTGAGACTCAGAAGATGAATTTGTAAGAATCTGTCGTATTTCCCCTTAGTAAATACCGCAGTGTTCACTGGTCATGTGTGAATTCAAAATTGAGGGTTGACATTTCTTTACTCGTTCGCTTGTGGCCCGTGAAGAAGAAACATGGCGCGATTATTCCTTAAGACACATGAGAGAACACTGGAAGTTCAGAAGACTGGGAAAAGTGTCCTGAGTTCGATTTCCGGCAAGGGAGCTTCCTTTAGCACCGAAACTAAGCGAGACAGAAGAAGGGCGCCAGGATCAGAGTTTTTGCTTCGAAGAGGAGATTTCGGAAACGAAGGCCTCGACACTGAGTTCGAGTCCCAACAAGGATGGTTTCTGTTGACGGGAACGCTACCGAAATAAAGGAACGGCGCCAAGACAAAATTCTTTCGTTTCGGAGAGGAAATTGCAGGGTCTAAGGTCACAGACAAGAATACACAGTCCTCGGTTCGAGTCTCTGTTAGGATGTTGGTTTCTGGGGTAATTTTACGGCCGTATTAAACGACGCACGTTTAATGATGAGGCCTGTAATTAATATAATTAATCTGCTGATTTTGTGTGGTTATAGTATACCATGTATTTTTATTTATTCACAGTTTATTTCAGTAGCTCCGAGTAGCACACGAGCATTAAATCCATTGATAAATCCTCGTACGTAAATAGTTTTATTATTTGGAAACACAAAAATAGCTTCATTCTGTATTACTGTCGACTAACACGGATGCCACCAGATGTCTCAAAAGTAAAGTGCTGTATAATTTGTAGGGTTACCCAAATATCAGAAAAGTTTTTGTGGTAACATGGCCTCCTTGACTGTTTTCAGGGATCTGCGGACATTGGCCATGAGGGATGAGGTATACGCAGTTTGATGGGTAAACCAGTTAGAAGGCGTTCAACATGACTGAGAATATAGTGATTTATTCTTGTTGCTTCAACACTCTATCAACTGATAATGTTGCGTATACATTATTTAAATATGACAGGATTGTTATGAATGATAAATCGCGGGAGTACATTCTGTGCTTGCTTTAAAGTAACTGAGAAGAACCAGGAAGCTGGGGATGGCTGATACCAACGTGTTAGTTTACTGCGGTTGGATGAAACGGCTATTTTTGACGTGTTTTAAGAGGGGGCAGGAATTGGATCTAATTTTTTCTTTTTAAATTATGGTGCCACAGAGTTTCAATAATCTCACAGGCGGCTTCAAATGGCGGACGCTAAGTTTGTTATGAATTGTGAATGGGACAGGGTGAATGTGTAAATGGATTTTAGGAACTGCTAAGGAATTTGCCTTCGACAAGGTGCTGATTGTGTCGTTGTACAAGATTCGAACTGAATATCGCTTGGATAACCTGTCAGCTTTGTCTTGAGTACGTCATGTTTTTACTTTCGTTAAGTTAGATAATTTTCTGGCGTTGATTCCGATTCTGCCTCAGATAATTCGTTGTTGCGATAATTGTTCCTGTGCCCAAGCGTCATCTTCACGCTTCGGCCTGCTTGACCCTCGATGGTCAGGGAATACCAGGCTAGGTGAGCCCCAGAAACAAGAATGGCTGCAGAGAGGGAGGGAACTTTGGCCCGTAGTCCACACAAAACCAGGATCACGATTGACTATGGCCGCCATATACGGAGTGTTTCGAACAAGAATTCGCGTACAGCCGACAAGGGGTGATTCTGCGACTTGTGGGTTGGACGTGGGGCTAACATTTCCTGATTGTGAGAATAATAAATTGTTCCGAAATGTTGCGCGTGGCTTCTGACTGGGTCGGAATATTTGCAACTTACTAATTTGCTGGACTAAGCCTAATCAAAGATAAAATACAAATGACTTGTTCTTATGCTCATTTGCTCTTTAACCATTTCACGCGGCTGATAGCCCGAGAGGATTTTATTGTAATGTAATATATTTAACATCACATAATTTTGTTCACTAATGTGTATTATTGTGACAGACAACACAAAATCCATTCCATAATAATAATCATGTGGCAGAAGTATGCTACCTCCATCATAATCTCCCTGATGATGGAGGTAGCATACACCTCTGAAACGTCTGTAATCTTCTACCATATGATGGCATTACAACCCACAGGACAGCTACCTTCTTAAAAGGTACGTTTAAACATTTTCAACATGTTAAGTGGCCCGTCCCCTGCAGAATGAAAGGATGTCCAGACATCAAATAGCTGCAAATATACTGGAGGTCAGATGGGGTGCTAGAAGCGCCTCACTGGAAAAGTTCTCGTTAAAAAATGTTACACGTGGCTAATGTCTGGACTAGCTGAGTAAATGCTCAGCTTCTAGAAAATACTGTACTTCAAGGCATGAACAACCCATTATATTACTGATATCACTCTACAGTTCACAGTCATGACCATTATTTTGCTAATTCCTGCCATCTTCATGCACTAAACAAGTTAATAAATAAGGCAGTGTGAATGCTGAATCTTACTTTGTGTACAATACCACAGTTATTTATATTATTTAGTGTTCTGTCTGACGACAGGTCCATATGAACAGGATCCTTCCATCCTTTTCTCGGACTGGGACCTGTTCATATACGTTCTTGGCAGATGATCCAGAAGTGGTTTGCCATTGCCTTCTTCTGTGTGAGTGTGAATGGAGTAATTGTTGGGATGCCACGGAGGAAAACTCCGTGTTGCCTAGACCACGGCCTTGTCCAACACAAGTTATAAATTCGGGCACCGCCGGGAATCGAAAACGAGACCCCCAGGATTACAAGGCCAGCGTTCTAACCGCTAGACCACCGTGGCGTTATATCACAGTTAATGTACACAAATATCAGCCAAGGCCAAATCAGAACAGCAACACCTTTTCTAAAAGTAACAGAACATCAAAAATTAAACCTTATTCTCAAGCAACACAAACTACAATGTTGCAAATTTTTGTGCTGACCTTGAAAGTGTCATCAGTCTCGTGAGACTGTGTGCCCGGTAACCGAGGGTGAGCATCCACGCCAAACTGGTATTCATCATCATCATCGACAATCTTGTCATCGAGAAGCAGGAAGCCCTGATATCAGCCCACGTGGTGTTCTGTAGTACAAATCACAAGCTTTAATGGTATGGTACAGCGTGCTTAGTGCAGACTGAAGCCTGGCAAAGCAGACACGAGAGCACCTCAGTTTAAAATACCTTCCAATCGTCAAGACAGTATGTACAAGAGTCATCAAATGAAGTCTTTTGTGTGAATATAAATTGTGGTGCTCTCTAAGAGTTCTGCAATGCCACATTTACTGAGAGGGAAGTTTCAAGTTGTCAGGACATGCACTGAGAGATTTCTTCTGAAATTCTGACCTCCCTGCAAGTTTTGCAGTTTCTTCCTAACTCTCTTAATGTAATTCTACTGTGTAACTGCCAGTGTTTCCAGAATTATTGCACATGAGATGTTTCATTAGGAGCCATTCCCAGAGGGGCACAGGGCCTGGGTAAAGTAGTCTATGTGGGTCCATTCCATAAGATCAGTATCTGTAAGTTTTACTTTACTTTACTTAAACTGTGCATGTACTCTTGTATCTATCCTATGGTTACAATTAAACCAATATCCTTTGTGTTTATTTTGTATCTATAGGGCGCTCAATTTGTCACTCAGCATGAAATATATCATGCTTCATAATGTCAAAATGTGGGGTTCTGAACACTCACCCCACCCTATGGATAGCCCGCTGCTGGGAACATAAACCACACTTTTCATTTATTTACTGAAGTTCAAAAAAGTAATACCTAGAAACATTGCTAAAAGCCTTAAAACTGCACACTGGGTTTACTTATTAATACAGTACGGTCCCAATTATCTGCTTCATTTTAACAGCCGTCAACTCAGCACGTAACAGAATAAATCACACTTCCTGACCAAGCCCCTTCTACATTTTGTGAAATCAGTTTCTTCAGAGTGCCTTCATAATTGGTTTTGGAGAGAACGTGGCATTAGCAGCGCTACCCTCATCTTTTTCTTCAGGCTTCGTGATTATTTGACAATTTTAATCACCTGATCATCCTTACGTCCTATTTAGATTTGATAATCAGGATTCTAATGTATTAGATCCATGAACAAGACAGTTTAGATCTCAAACATTGATATTTTATGGTAACAGTTGTAGGATAAAAAAATACAGTGTAGAATGGATGCCTCTTCATTTTCCTCGGCACTTGTTCTTCCCTCACCTGAACGTAATTTGGTGTCACTCACTACGAGATTTGCCACTCATGGTAGGAAGTGTTCGAGCACAATCACATCTGTTTTCAGAATTAGACTGCAAAAGAAGATTTAATTAATTTCTCTCCCATCAGAAAGATACATCTCAAATCACATTCCAAAGAGTTTTTCTCATTTTTGTCACTTTCATGATAAATGGCTATTTTAATTTAAGTCTCCAAAGAAGCAAATATTGTTCTTCTACAATAAAATCTGGGAACCATTTCCTTCCCTGTCCCTCACATTGTTTATTCCCTGTATAACCGTAATTACTGATTTCCTGTAGGCCATCAGGTAGTTTTCCGCCTGGATTTTGTTTTCTTTCTTAAAGTTAACTCTCCACATGTAAATGCACCTACCTCACTGGCATTAAAACAGACGACATACATTAACTGGGTCTGTGATAGGGGCAAACTAATAAGTTTAAAACTTGTTTAAAAATTTGCTGTTCCCAGGGAACATGAACATCCAATCTGTTTCCAAATGCTGAGACTCACTCAAATATCATCTGCTGGTTGTTTTCTTCTTCTGCTTCAAAAGGCTTAGCTCTTGACAGCATCTCTTGCGACAAAACCGCACGGCTCCACCAACCAGGTGCCTGCAAGAATCCAATTAGGACAACAGCTGCAATCAGCCACCTTAATTTGTTCACACCTTCCACCACAGACACAATGGCCTCCAGAAACAGAACAATTAAGAATATGATCAAACAGAGTTGTTTATTTCTTGCATCTGATGTTAACTTCAACAATTCTAAGAACAAACAGTTGCTTTCTTCGTAAATCAAAGTGACAAAGTAATTGTAGCCACACATAAACTATGCTGTGTTTTATATGGCTTTTCATGTAAATTTCTTATTCATAAGCTAAAAGTAACTTTCTTAACTTTACTTCTCAATTAATATTACAAAATCATTCTGTATTTACATTTGACATTGATGACCTCAGCAAATGAGTCCGCATTAACAAATATAATGAAAATCCGATCCCGGGTTACTCAATGTGGTTGGACAGACAGCCATCTAACACAAACAAACAAGCAAGCAGGAGTATTTTTTAAAATTTCAGTTGTTTAAGCGCCTATGATTGATGACTCTGGTACGTACTTATCTCACTGCTGCAAGCTTAATTACATTTCTTATCAAAAGAAGTTGTTGCAAATTTTGTTGTGTACTTTAGTACAAGAGGTGAATGTCATACTATATTTAACATTCAAATTTCAGTTTGTGTCTTAGATGTTAACATCTTCCTCTATGTTTTGAAGAATAATGGAGCCAAACATACACAATTACAGCTAATTTTTCTTGCAACACCAGACAAACAAACGTAGAATTAAGAAGCGTTATTGAGTACTTCAGAGTGTCTCCAGTGCTTGTGATTTAAATTCCACTTTCTTACGAATATGCATTAGCCAATCCACCAGATACCAGGCAGGCGACTGCACCAGATTCAGAAACCACTGGTGGTTCAGTTAAATTAAACTGTATCATTATTTTTACATCCTCGTGGAATGGAATAATTACCATGCTGTGCCCCATCCCCTCATTGCTTCAGCGGCCAAGTACTGTGAAGTATGTTGGTTTATCCTGCTGACAAAACAACATCTTGCATAAGCTATATGTGACAGGGCTTCAAGAAAGAGATTCTTCTCACTAGCTGTGGTACTAGAAGCATAACACAGAGAATTGCAAACACTCAAGATTGTCAATGGAAGCAACACACAGCCAGTTCAGTCCATCACCTACCCTCACAACCTTTTTCTCTAACATCCAGCTTAATGTGTATTCCTGTCTCCTTCTTGGTCTTAGTAATTATGTCCTTGAAAGCATACATGAAGCTGAACAGTGACATCTAGGATCTGGATCTACGCCCCCTGCACTGATTCATGAATCATTCATAACGATATGGAAAGGATGAATGATAAAATATCAGGGTAATGATTAAGCTTTTGCTAGACCACTGTTCTGAGAAGGCGTTTAAGAAAGCAGTGAACCATCACAGAAAGATCGATACTGTTGGAAAAATCATTTGTTATTGCTTTAGTTTACAGATAACAAAATCTGTACCTTTTATAATTTTCTTCGGCCATTTGTTATGAATCCCCACTTAATGGTGCCTGCACCTTGTCGTGGTGGTGGGGCTTGAGTACCTCAGTGACCCCAAGAGCTATGCTGGCGGTAGCATTGCTACTGGTAGGGCCTCCCTAGCCAGATTGGTCGAGGGGAAGAGCTCAGACTAAGACAGGTACCCTGGTCCTCCAGGTTGGGGGTTGGTCGCAAGGCTAACAACCTTGCATCGTAAAAAAGAATAAAGCTGAGAATAATTTGATGAATGAAGCCGGACTGTCCTCACGAAGACGAACATTAGCTAGGAACAGGGATAAAAATTTGGTACTACATATTGGAACACGGAATGTGCGCACTCTGCTACAAGTAGGAGCGATGAATGGTATAGCTGATGAAATTATAAAATATAGAATGGAAATTGTCGCTATACAAGAAATTAGATGGAAAAATAAGGGAGTAATAAATAAGGCAAACTTCTCCATATATTATTCTGGGAAAGACGATAGGCAAGGAGAATGTGGAGTAGGATTTATTGTTACCAGGCAAATGCGTAAGGCTGTGCTGGCCTTTACGCCAGTAAGTGAAAGAATATGTACACTTAGAGTAAAAGGGAAATTCCATAATATAACACTTGTTAATGTCTATGCACCAACCGAGGGGACAGAAGAGGTGGCAGTAGATGGTTTCTATGATGAATTGCAGTCTGTATGTGATAAAATTTCGAAACATGACATGATAATAGTACTTGGTGATTATAATGCAAAGCTTGGGAAAGAAGAAGTCTATGTCAAACTATTTGGAAGGAATAGTCTACATGAAGAAACTAATAATTTGCAGCTGCAAATAATTTAAGGGTCATGAGCACATACTTCCCAAGGAAAGATATTCATAAGGGTACTTGGAAAATTCCTGGAACAAATAATTTTAATCAAATAGATCATATATTGGTATCTAGGAGATGGGCGACAGATGTAGAAAATGTGTGCACATTCCGAGGGGCAAATTCTGACTCGGACCATTATTTAGTTGGAATTAGAATGAAGAAAAAAATATGTATGGTTATGAAAGGGAAAATGGAAAGAATTAAAAGATGGAATGTAGACAAATTAGAAGATAGGGGTACAGTACAGGAGTATCAATGTAATTTAAACTTAGAATTACAAAAGATAGAAAAAGGGCCTAATATTGAAGATGAATGGAACTGCATAAAGAATGCCATTTTAAATACAGCACATATAACTGTTGGAGAGACAAGAAGATCAAGAAATGAAGATTGGTATGATGATGAATGTAGATCGGTCGTGGAACAGAAGAAGCAAGCTAGAATGAAATGTTTACAGCGAAATACGAGAGCTAATAGAAATCTTTATAATGAAAAACGGATATTGGCCACCAGAATATGTAGAAAGAAGAAAAGAGAAATGTTAGGAAGAAAGATCGACAGTATGATAGAACACCATCGTAGAAATGAAAGTAGAAAATTGCATAAGGAGCTTAAAGAAGTAACACAAGAATACAGACCGAAAGCTGTAGCATGTAAAGATAGTCAAGGAAATCTATTGACAGAGAACCGTGATATTGTTAATAGATGGAAAGAGTATTTTAGTGGTATCCTGAACGGAAATATAATTGAGACAGAGCAGTCGACATATACTGTGGATAATTACATTGAAGATCCTACGTTTGAAGAAGTGCAAAAAGTAATCAAATGTCTGAAAAATGGTAAAGCACCCGGAAGTGATGGGATTACTGCTGAACTACTAAAAAAAGGGGGAGTCAAGTTATGGGAGATAATACATTATCTGATATTGTTGATCTGGAAAGAAGAAAAGATTCCAGAGGAATGGACCCTAGGAGTAATACAACCTATACATAAAAAAGGAGATAAAATTGAGTGTACCAATTACAGAGGAATTACACTTCTGAATGTAATATATAAAATCTTGTCAAGTACTCTATATAATAGATTGGTTGTATATGTAGAAGAGATGTTAGGAGAGTATCAGTGTGGCTTTAGAGCAGATAGATCAACGATAGACCAGATATTTGTATTGAGACAGATTCAAGAGAAAGCCTATGAATATAATATTGACTTAAATCATTTATATGTGGACTTCAGACAAGCATTTCATAGTCTCAATAGGGACCAAATGTTAAATGATATTCTCCTATTAGGGATACCATCTAAATACGTCAGGCTCATCAGAGCGACGTTGAAAGACTCCAAGGCTGTAGTAAGAGTAGATGGTGAGCTAACTAAACCATTTAATGTCAATATGGGAGTTAGACAAGGAGATGCTCTCTCAACAATGCTCTTTAACCTGACGCTGGAAGCATCTATTCGGAAACTTGAGATCTCTGGACATATAGGCATCAAATCAATACACTTGAGTGCATATGCAGATGATATAGCTATTATTAGCAGGAATAAAGCTGCACTGGAAGAAACAGTATTAAAATTGATAGAAGAAACAGAATTAAGGGGGCTAAAAATAAATGAATCGAAAACAAAATATATGAAAGTTACAAGAGCAGCAAGAAATGTCACAAATAAATTGAGAATAGGACATTATAATTTTAAACATGTGCAGAATTTTAATTACTATAAATTCAGTAACTAATGAAATTAAAGCACGTATTGTGAATGGTAATAGATGTTACTATGCCTATCAAAATTTAATGAAGTCTAAAATACTGGGGAGGGAACTTAAACTGAGAATCTATAAAGTTCTGATAAGACCAGTAGTCACATATGGATGTGAAGCCTGGACATTAACTAGCTTTGATGAGCAACAACTTAGAATATTTGAACGCAAAATATTACGAAAAATCTATGGTTCAATACAGAATAGTGATGGCTCCTGGAGAATTAGGATGAATCATGAACTAGATTGTATCATACAGGGAGTAGATATCGTGAGGCTAATCAAAAGCAAAAGGTTAGCCTGGCTTGGCCATGTTGCAAGAATGGAAGGAAACAGGGTAACTACAAGAGTGATGGAATGGAGACCGATGGGAAGGATGAGAGGGAGACCACGGAAACGATGGATAGACGACGTGGAGGAGGATGTGAGGACGATGGGAGTGAGGGGATGGAGAAGAATTGTGAATGATAGGACAGAATGGAAAAAATTCATCAAACAAGCTAAGACCCACACAGGGTTATAACGCTATAAGAAGAAGAAGAAGACTGTACCTCTGCCGCTGCCAGCAGCTTCCAAACTCTTCATTTCTCACTAAAATGAAAGTAGCATTTTTAAAAATGTTCACTACTCATTAATAGTACCACACTAAAGGAATTGTACAGAAGTGGCACTCGAATCATTGATTGCAAATTACTTTCACTTACTACATCAAAACTTGATGCAGTAACTTCCAGTACAAAATTAACTCATCGTTTTACATTCTGCTTTAGAATAGATTTAAAAATTATATGAATATGCTTTGTGGTAAATCCAATCAGATGTGTAAAACAGCACTAACTACAAATTAAATAGCTGCCTGGAGAATTGGCAAAGACCCGCGTTACAACTGTACACTGCTAGTGCACAAAATAAAACAACTTACAACTCATTTTCCGGCTCCCATGACTTTGTCCGGCAGTTGCCTAGTGACTGCACCATCTTCTATTTCAGTTGCAATTCACTTTCTGCTACTTGGAGTGCCAAAAAATAAACAAAGATTCTGAAAGCAGGAAAACTGGTTGGATTTTCTGACCTTGGTATATGTGAATTAAAAGCTAAGTTATTTTTAAAAGAAGAAAATAAAATTCATGGCTTGAAGGCCACTTAACGTCAACCATCAGCTTATTTGATAGCAAAGTAATGAGTGATATAAAAAATAATTGTTATAGGTGCTTCAAAAGCGATCTCTGACCATCACTGTGGGATAGCATATACGCTGGGGATACTATAATTAAAATGTCTGGATACATATTACATAAGATTTCAGGCTTTTATAGTAACATACGTACATCTTTATCACATTCCATGGATCCATAAGTTAGTCAGATGACATCAGAATGTGGAATAAGTTGTAATAATACATTACACACACATACAAGTGTAACTCGTACTTTTACAAAGATTTAACATTTATACCGACCTGTCATGGCGACTAGGCGCTAAACAATCCGGTCAAACACGCGATAGGCAGGAGAACCCGAAACCTGTCAGATAGTCTTGTCCCTGCACAGCAAAATGCTTGTCTCCCGTGCCGGGGACAAGCATTGCCTGCGTCGCCAACACTCCGACTGCACATACAGCGAATTCGAGCCCAAACAAAATTATTTCTTTGAAGAACGCAAATAATGCCGTCGACAGAGAGACTTTGAAAGAGTCCCAGAATCTCACATTATTTTATTCCGTCTAGCTTCATACTATAATATCTAAATCGAAACTTTCAACTATATAAAAATTCGAATTATAATTTGTATTTCCATCTTCGACCGAGGAGTGAACATTTAAGTTTGTGGTCACCATCAAAACTGCAACAACTAAATATAGCGGATTATTGTCACATTGGTATTAGCGAACTAGCTCGTAGCCCGCTCGATGTCACGGGCTACGAATCGAAGAGACATTCAAATCAAACCTGTTTTTTTCATTCTCACGCCTATCTTCAATTCTTTTTCTTTTTATTCTTCCTTTATATGGTACCAATTCAGTGTTAAGACCGCAATCTTTCGAGATATGCGTACACCCTATTTTACATAAACCCTTAAAAATATAAGGGCATTAACAGCTCCTGTCCTGGAAATGGCGACTGTAAACCAGAACGCTTTCCCATCTGCCACGTAGAATTATGATCCCAGACTTGAGACAATTTACAGAGCCATTAACTAATTTTATATGTACGTATCACATATCACATTATTTGTTCTAGCATTTATTTTCCGTTACAGGTAAAGAGGAGGACTGCTTGTTATTTAGATGTCCTCTAAATTCACATCACGTCTTAAGACATTTGAATCCACATTCACTCGGTAAGGAGTAAGAAATTTGCAAAATATATATTACTTTCATCCACCCAATAACGTAACTTTGAGACTTTCAACGTTTACAAGCACAAATTGATGGACTGTGACGTTGATAATTAGCTCATGAGGGACTTTAATGACGTTTACGACACCACCCACTCACGTACGAGGTGCGATCGGAAAGTTTCTAGACTGCGCCTATAAAAACCCGTACACTTATCTCAGGTATTAAATTCATCCATCACCCTCGAAGTAGTTCCCCTGGGAGTGAACACAACGATCCCAGCGCCGCTGCCAAGACTGGAAGCATCCCTGGAAATCTTTCTTTGTCAGCCTGTCAAGCACCATCTGCGATTCTGCCTGAATCTCTTCTATCGTCTCAAATTTCCTTCCCTTTAGCTGAATTTTCACCTTTGGGAAGAGGAAGAAGTCACACGGCGAATAAGGAGGGTGCGGGATGACGGCCATGGTGTTTGAGGCCAAAAACTGCCGAACTTTGAGGGCGGTGTGCGCTGGCGCGTTGTCATGATGCGTCGCATGTGGAGTTCTTCCTTTAGAATCAGCTGACAGGTCCCATAGCCTATCCCAACAATGTCGCACAAGTCGTTGATGGTACGACGTCGATCTTCGTGAATGGCCTGCCGAATCTTCGTAACATTTTCGGGCGTTGTGCTCGAAGATGGTCGTCCAGAACGCTCGTCATCATCGACAGAGGTTCGGCCATTTTTCAAACGTGAATGCGACACAAAAGTTTGTGCGCGACCCATTGCGGACTCCCCAAATGCTTGCTTTAGCATTTCATAGGTTTCCGTAGCCGTTTTGGCGAGTCTTTGGCAAGAGGTTCAGGCAGAATCGCAGATGGTGCTTGACAGGCTGACAAAGAAAGATTTCCAGGGATGCTTCCAGGCTTGGCAGCGGCGCTGGGATCGTTGTGTTCACTCCCAGGGGAACTACTTCGAGGGTGATGGATGAATTTAATACCTGAGATAAGTGTACGGGTTTTTATACGCGCAGTCTGGAAACCTTCCGATCGCACCTCGTATATTGCAAATGCAGTGACTGGAAACATAATCCCCTTCAACTCGTTAACCAAAATATCACCTAAATATTTTGCTTTGTACCGTAGGATGCGACAATGCCTTGTGCCCTGGTAAGGCTAATTACTCATGTGAAAAGTGCGTTTTGATGTTACTTTTAAAAAGATATTTTAATTCAAACTATCAACCAGTAACCAACCTGAAAGAAGGGCGTATGCTTATGTAACGTTGTCTTGGCTTTCAAGCCTATTTAACACTGCACTCACCGAACACAAAACAATGATTTAGGGCTCATATGTAAGTAATCGCACTAAATTCTTATTGAAACAATTCCAACTTATTACAAGGATAAAGGAACGTTGTAAAAAGAAGCGATGTAAATTATAGCACTGCTAAGTAGTCCATAACATAAAGTAAAGTAAAGTTTGTCCCACTATACGCCAAGTAGGCGCTTGGGGTGAGAGGAGGTATAGCTCCTCTCTTCCTTGACCTTGGCACTAGATGGGGGTGAGTGGTCAGCATCACGCCCCGGCCGGCTTTACCCCCGGGAAAGGACCCCCGGTACCCATTGTAGAGGAGGCTGGGTGGGCCCCAGAGCCGGTCTGGACGCAGAGGCTAGAGGAAAAATCCTCTGCCCCCGTCGGGGATCGAACCCCTGTCGTCCAGCCCGTAGCTAGTCACTATACTCACTGAGTTATCCCGGCTCATAGTCTATAACATAGCAATCTATAATTAATACAAGGAATGTGCTAAAATTATGGACGTGTTCTTGGGCGGCTGAAATATTCGACATACATTTTACGCCCTACACAAATGTTTTATGAAGTGCTCTGAAGACACCCTTAAAACTATCCTTCTGATAGTAAGGAATCCAACAGATATGTTTTACTATACCTGACACTTCCAATACCTGCTCCTATTTAAACACAAAAACATGCAGAGAATATGATCCCCACCCCTCTACCCTCTTTCCCTGTGGTGCGGGTGGCCTCAGAATCTGTCTGAACAACGAACGGTAGAAGACCACTGGAAAGCCTTTCATCTGTAGCCACCCAATTTACTGACTGTTATTTCTCTGACCTCCAATTTAATCTTGAACTTCATAAATGTCTTATCAGTAGCAATGTCGTAGTCCTTTTTTCAAACTTATTTCATAAATACCTGCCAACACAGACTTGCTATATCAAGTTTTGTGATTCCATATAAGATTAACTGCTCGTGTCACAGTATCACGGTAATGATTTATCGTAACGTTTCGTCGCCTAATGATGAGTGGCCTCAAAGCTAATCGATTCACAACGTGTTCGAGAAAGTTTATGGACCTACTAGGTTCAGCAAATAAGCTGTTCAGTGTACAGAGCCCCGTACTTCAATCACGTCGATCTGAGTGCAATTCCCGTCCATGATTTTAATCTTCTGTTTAATCACACGCTTATGTGTGAGTGTAAAATTTGGTCTCTTGCACTGAGAGAAGGACCAGTAAGTTAGATAAAACGATATCATAATGAGGAGCTGCAAAATTTACTTTCTTAAAAAATTATTAAGCTGATCATCAAGTCGGAAAAAATTAACATAGCGCACATGGGGAGATAAACAACGCGTCGTGGAAAGACCAAGACATAGATGGCAATATAATATTAAAATTCAGCTTAAAGATAAACAGTGGAATTGTGTGGACTGCATACATCTGAACACGCTAATGAAATTTCTGCGGCCCACAAAGGGTAGGGATTCTTTACTAGATGAGCAACTATCAGCTTCTCAAGAAGGCCTAAAATATCGCCTATTGAATTCCAAAGCTTGGTCTGAACAGTGGGCCCCAAAACAAATGCATCATTTTGACAGAAAGTAACAGTTAACAAAATTCTGTTTCGCAGCTACTTACGCCACTGTTTCAGCGACAAACTGAAAAAGTGAACACATCCGTGCCGAGTGTTTCTGCAACCAGGAGTACGCAAGATAGCAGGAACAACGACACGAGATCTAATTTCATGTTTCGCTTCTTAGAAAGCAAGTCCTGACAGATCCCGCCCCCACTGGTAGTAACAGCACTATTATTTGTTGCTGAAATTTTCAAAATCGTCTTCTCTACTCCATTATTTTCCTCAGTCGCTTCATTTATTTTTATTCACAATTTTCTTCCGTCACTCCCTTGCCCGAAAAAAGAAACAAAATTAACACAAAGCAAAGTAAATGGAGAAATATAAATAAAAATAAATAATCCACCTAGGGAACACTAATATAATTGTAAAACATTAAAGAAATACAAAAAACAGATAACCGAGCTAGATCTTTTCCCTTATTGAGAACGTTCGCTCAAGATAGACAATGTTTATGCTAAATACGTCCAAAGATTTACATACGTCATTTGCAGCGATGACGCACCTGGCTGAAGGACTGTGTCTTAGCCCACTGCTCACACTAAAAGTAGAAAATTCTCTTACTTGCCTCGCCGGCACACGAATACAAACAGCGTCCATAATGGAATTGCAATTTATTTTGCCCTTAAATACATTAATAAGAAATAACGCATCGAGATGTCGCCGTCTGGAATAAAGTGTTCTAAAATTTAAAGTAGATATGATCAATTCATATTTGTGTGGGATATTAAACTGAAAAAATCTGTAATTGCACAAACTGGCAAATTTTCTTTGAATATTTTTCCAATTTATTAGAACTTGTCTGTGTAAGATTATTCCAAACGACCGAGGCATACTCAAGCTTTGACCTAATTAAAGCATTATATAAAAACAATAAGGCTGTCTAGAGAGGAAAAATTATAAGTAATAAAACGAATAAGCCCTAAGGTTCTTAGTGCCTGGGAATGAACACAATTTACATGACAGTGAAAATACAGTTTACTGTCTAAGAAAACACCGAGATCATTTATACAATTAGTACGCAAGATTAAAAAGTCACTGACAAAGTAATTAAAATGGGTGCTGTTGGTTTTACGTGTGAACGATATAATTTTGGTTTTCTCTAATACAAATAGTTTTAAACCACGGAAAGCAAACGAAAAGTGCACGATATCGGAGATCAGAAATCAAATCACAAAGCACAGAAGCGTTTGCAGAACTATACGACTAATATCTTGATTTCATACTTTATCAATTCCTGTCCGTCGACTGGAAAGTTCCTTGACCAGTCACCATTTGACTGCGAAGAATCCTTAGCCCTTAAATATACTGTGAAATGAGAACGTCTATGAAAAGTGGAACAAGAAGAGAACTTTTGGGTTTTGGGTTATTAAGAGATATTTTTTCTGATATTACTTTCTACGAATAAGTTAAATCGTATTAACACAAACCAGGCTATCTGTAAGGTGAACAGATACTTTTTTCTAAGGTGGCTGATGAGAACTGACGTGGGTCTAAAACTTGTTTTACCGAAAATCGTAATGGAGCGGTTAGCTCTCCTACTTCGTATTCGGAAGTTCCTGGGTTCAGATCTCGATCCGGTGACCGGCTATCCTGACTGAGGTTTTTCATGGTTTTCCTCACTCTCTCCAGGTATATACCGGGATAGTAACTCAATTTAGGCCACGACCGCTTCCTTCAATATTATTTTCAATTCGTTGCTTGCCGACATGCTCTCATCCGACGTTATGCAGTACAGACACTGAAATGTCATTAAATAAAGTATAAAAAATAAATAAATAAAAATCATGTTTAGTCCATTTCTCTGCGCACCTAAACACCAAGGTGTAACCATCATATCAAATAGACCCGAACTTAAATTGTGTTTTGTCTCATAATAACATGTGTTTGTAAACGAACTCAGTTCAAGTAAACAGATATCACACGGACACATTAATAAGTAATAATAAGATGAAGAAGTCCCATCCGGTGGCCAAAAGCAGCACATCCGTCATCAGTGTTACGATCTTCTGAGGCTCTGGTCGACATCCACGTACACACTATCAAACACGACCGAAACATCTGTTATTTAGTCATTATTCGTTGTCGGAGCCTCGTAAATTCAAACGTGGTAACACGAGAAGGCTGAATACACCTTCATTTACACTTTTTCTAATCATAAGTGTAACAAATATTATCAAATTTTACTGATGACGGATTTTATACAACACTGCATAGAACGGAATGGAAGAGAAATGTCGATGGAGGAGTGCAATGCGAGAACATCACAATGACATTAAAGTATACTAATAAACTCAAATATCTGAGTAACGGACTTCATACGGCTGGCACCGCGCAATGAAAACAGATCAGATTTGAAAGCTAGTTTATTGTTATTGACTCAGGAACCGTCTATTGTGACCGCAACCATAGTTGCTATTGCGTGGTTTAATTAACCCTGCAGAAAATGCTATTGAATCAATAATCTCGAGCAACGACAGCTTCAAATACTCTGTCACCCTTTGTCCCACACGATCACGTTTATAATGCCATTTGACTGCAGAATCATTGCTACATTTTGACACCAGATGGTAGCACACGGTGTTATAAACGAAGTAAGAAATCATTACACTGTTCTGTCTTCATATTATCATGCCTCATATAAAATCGAATAGTCACTCTGTTGAATAGAATATATATCGACGCTCTACCAACTATAAGTGTTTTTTATTGCTTGTTTGTTGGATTACTTTACGATGCTCTATCAATTACCGAGAAAAGATAACATAAAATGAAATATGGCAGGGTGGTTCTTACTGATAAATCTGAACTGATTTAACAGAAAACCTGTACAGTTTAAGTTACCATCCCTGTACTATGGAGGGACTGGGTAAAACTATGATAACCTGTCAGAACGGTCGATACTGGGACGTGACTCGAACTGAATGCAAGTCGGGCGCCATGAAACTGCTTGCTCACTGGCTCGCTTTATCACTCACTCATATGCTGAGGTTTCTGAAGACTGCAGCCGACCGCCCAAGACATCCCCTTCAACACAGAATGTAATTTCGTGTATGGGTCGCTTTCAATAGCTGGACAGGACAAGATTTGTTGTTTATTTCCAATTTGGAAGGGGGAAAAGAATGAAGAAAAGGATTTCTTGGTATTCTGGAATTCTACGAAACGAGGGTATAGCAGTTTATAGCAAAAGAATGCGACACGTTGAAGTAACGCTACAACTGTTTTGCGATGTGTTGTATTCAAATAATAAAATTCTCAAACAAAACTTAAGTGCGTTTGCTTATTTTACTGTACAGCATGAACAGATGTAAGCCTGTAGCGTCTAGAACAGCCTACTTTACAGGCATATCCAGTTTAATTTGTGAAATACATAGCTCATTTTAAAAATGCGTATAGCATACGTACGTCTACTTAAATGTATGTTTTACACTGAGTGTACTTTGAGGCCAAGAGCAGTTACTTTAAATATATTGTGATTAATTAATGGATGTTTGTTTTTGAAATTTGTGTGTCTGTGTAAGATGGAATGTTTTTGTAGATGTATGAAACATTGATTTATATTGTCACTAAATTTCAGCCATCTTGAATAAATATATTCTGAGGAAAAAAATGTGGGGCAATATTTAATGAGCGACCCTCGTAGATGTCTAGTTATGTGTGTAGGGTGTTATATGGAGTGTACTTGTTTATATTATATTATTTTGTTGTAATTGTGTAGTGTAAGGACCACTGCCACCGGGTGCAAACCCAATTTCAGTAAATAAACAAAAATAATAATTATGCATCTTACACACATTTCAGTATTTGAGAGTTCATATAACCGTTACCCATGTTCGTCTTCTGGTTTGTAATGCCACGTGGACTTGTAGATGGATACCAACGTTTCGGAGAAACATCTTCAGGGCTGAAATTATGTTTTTCCAAAACGCTGGTATATAACCACGAGTTCGGCGTCGTGAGACGAGAAATTCAAATAGCACATGAGATAGTGTAATTTCTAAGACAGCCTGCTGTTTAGCCTACACGCCTCACCAACGTGTCGGAGAAGTTGCCGTTAACGCACGGCGATGTTCAGGTAACTCGAAGAAGAGCCTACCTGAATGTAATAGGCGAAACGAACCTTTCGTATGGAAACTTAGAGTGTAACTAAAAATTAAGTTGTTTTATTGACGGAATAAACTAACGTGACAATCTGTAGCATTTCAAATACGAAAAATCACGGGCTTGACATTTACAGCCACCGAACGTGAGCGTTTCATACTTTTAAGAAGTTCAACAGATGCTATACCAGATTTCAGCTCTGGAGATAATAGTAATATAAATTTTCAGTTTAAAATATTGTAATGATATTCAGTTCATAATTTAAATGTGCTAATTGAACAGCTTCAGCAGAAGAAGACAGAATAAGTACAAAGTAAAAGAACATTCTAGTCCACCGAGCATAAAATTCTGAAAGCAGCAAAAATGGTAATTAATGATTAATCGATTTAAACAAAAGGTTAACGTTAAAAATGTGCTGTCAAACATGTTGACATTAGGCTTATTGACAGCTGAGGCAACGAACAGACGGACATTTGCTGCGCGAAAAACAGAAGGTATTGAAGTTTGATTTTTCGGCAAAACTCGTACAACCAGCAGTTTCCAGATAGCGCGAAGGTCAGGCAACAAAGCAATTGTAAACGTTCCATATGAATAACACGCGAAAACAGAGCCTTCATTCGTACAATATGCCTAATATTAAGTTATACAAAACGCAGTTTTAACTGTATGCAGAATTATTTGAAAGAAATCTGTTGTAACAAAGTAGAACAATTTTTCTAGATTATTTTAAGTTTTTTTGTTTTGGAGTCGTGGTGGTATGAAAGGCATTTTTATGCTTTTAGCTAACTAGGCTCATCTGGATCAGCATCAGTAATAATAAAAATATTACATAAGGTTTATCAAAAAAGTTCGTTAAAAAAAGAATTTGAAATCACACGTCGAGAGGTACAGCAATTATTGGGACTGAACACAAATTACAGACACATAAAGTATAATTGACTTAATATCATATTAGCCCACAAAGCAAAAATAAATCTGCATTACAGATACACCTTTACCCTGACAATGACGAACTGTTTATGAAATTTATAATTACCCTGGTACACACCTGTAATTATAAATTATTTTAGCCACTGTAGAATATAAAGCAGCATTTACAACAAGAGCAACGACGCATGTGTCTCGTGACGTCACAGAGGTGGTCAATAATGTTATTATTCAAAACAAGTACTGGATTAATAATAAAAGAAACGATAATACGGTCATGCACATGAATCACATACAGAAAACAGAAATTATCCAGCTTCAATCAGAGAGCTCTTCACATCGAGTTATAACCACGTGAAACACAAGACAGTAGCGTAGGTTTTGTTACTTAATGTTATCATTGGCATTTGTTATCCTGTTCACCAGCAACAAATTATATTAAAAAATATTTAAAAACTATATTACAGGTAAAAGCCACAGAAAATATGCATCAAAGCGAGACCCCAGAGCGTACGCCTGCCTCTTACTGTGTATGGAATATAATTTCGTAGGTAAAAGATAAAATAACAGGATATGGAGGGTCTTTAATGTGGAGCATTATTTTCCATCCGTGAAACTCAATGCGAATAAAGTTTACAGAGACCACTGTAAAATAAGGGGTCAATTCTCAATCGCACAACTAAATTTCTCAACAAATATTCAACCAACAGCATGTAATTTTAGTCTGAACAGTTACGAAAGTTCGTGACCTTTATTCCGAAACAATTTTGTGACCGACAAGTCGCGATACAATGCAACGGACACGCGACTCAAACGCGAATGACACGGCGTGTCATTCCGGAAACAGCCACACGCATCGAAATATTTCCGTGGAACACTGACGGTCGATTTCAAATTTGTTCCACCACATTTCCGTTCGTGAGGAAAAGTAGAAGTAAATGCCTTTGGCCCCAACGAAAATACTTTAATTTTTCTCATTTTCGGCGTTTCGACGAGAAGGTGGCAGACAATATTTAAGCCCCTGTACTAAGGGGCTGTCGGCTGGACTGTTAACTCCACGGTCAACGGTTAAGAATATGCTAGTACAACCCTAACACTGACGTAAGGCGCTGAAGGCTAATTCTCTTCCACAAACGTGCCAGCCGGCGTTATCGTACATCAGTATTTTAAAACATCACGAGATATTTAAATTGCACTTACTCAAAAGCAGCATTAACTAAAATTTAGGAATAGAATCACGGTCAAGAATGACAATACATACAAATTCTCTACTGCTGTGCACATTTCTTTCCTTAGTTCAGGTTCCAACCTGAACAACTCAAAGTAGAAAAAAAATACTGAATTATTAATATTTCGTCACCACACCAAATGACACATCCACTATCAATATTTAAAAATGATTTCTTTGTTATCGACAAAAGTAGTTATTCTTTTGTTTATCGTCTTCGTTGGTCCCATGTCTCCACCTATTTAGTAATCTTCAAGCGGACGGACGCTATTTTTTGCACACCGCGACGTACTTGAAGGGATTAGTGACTTAAAGATACTGTGACGCCTTTGGAAACACTTTGGAACTTTAACGTGTATTTCTAAGTATTTCACTAGCAGTTAAGAAACATGAGCTGGTGAGTGAACATCACATTGTATCCTGCTGCGCTGAAATATTAAATTCTTGACACAGTAATCAATATACAGCAGCACACGAAGACCCGAGAAGGTGTTTTACAAACTTCTGTTGATATCGCAATATAAAGTTATTTCTAGACGAAAGACGCGGAATCCTCACGTCAAATCTGAATGGAAAATATGGGAACACGCAGTAACATACCCACAGGTTATGCCTTAAATCTGAAACCACAGGTAATACAAGGGTTTTGGCACAGTTGTTAAAAATATGTTTAATACAGTGTGTATCCACTAAATTCTGAAGCTTGTCGCTGACTGCTATCAACGCACGGAAGAATTACTTACACATGAACATCTATACGCAGCGCCATCACTGAGAACAGTGACGAAGAGAACACGTGGGCTATAGGTGAAGAAGTATGGGGCGTCTGTGGCATTGAGGGTAAATACTGTTCATAATTACACTAATAAAAATTATATTTTGTTACAGTCGCTCGCAAAATACCGCACTGAAAACACAGATACTGCTTTCTTCAGGAGACGTATTTCCCATACAATTGCAGACGTTTTGGAGAGGAATCTATCTCGTAAATAGAGACAGAGTCAGGCCAATATATACAAAAAAAAAACAAATTTAATGCGGGAGTAATTACGAGTAACTTATCAGCCATT